>NC_034196.2:6407205-6707205 GCF_002021735.2 Oncorhynchus kisutch
ACGCATGGGGAAATCTGAATGTTTTTTTAAACCTGGTTGTGAGTGGTATGTGTGCCATGGAGAGGGCCTGTGTGTTTTAGGAACTCTACGAGACTCATGTCAGCCAGGTCTCTCTGTGTGCAGTGCCATTTCGCATGAGCTCGCTGTTTGTCAGAACAAGCTGTGAACACACTCCTCTCAGGACTAGGCTGTGTGTGTGTCCCACGGGATGGAGGCAGGCTTTCAAACTGCTTAGTATGTGTCCTCCCTGTTAGTCAGTTAGCCTTAGAGTCACTGCACTGCCGTAGCTATGTTTTGTATTGTGGTAGCAACTTGCAACAGTTCGTTAAGGGTGTTAGCACTGTTTTAGCCGTTAATCATTACTGTAGACTGTCTCTAGATGGTGTTGCTAACCTTAGCGCCTCTGTCTCAGTGTTACTGAGTTTGTGGTTGTTGTGGTTTAACAACTAGCGTGTTACAGTCAACTGAAGCTTAGTAGTTGTGTTGTAATAGTCTGTTATGGTTAACTGAAGCTTAGTAGCTGTGTTGTAATAGTCTGTTATGGTTAACTGAAGCTTAGTAGCTGTGTTGTAATAGTCTGTTATGGTTAACTGAAGCTTAGTAGCTGTGTTGTAATAGTCTGTTATGGTTAACTATAGCTTAGTAGTTGTGTAGTAACCAGCGTGTGTTGGATGGTTTTAGGCATAGCTTTGTCACGGCTGTGTACTAGAGGCTTGGTCCCTCTCCCCGTCTCTCGGTGTCCCAGCCCTCAGATCAGTAATGCTCTTATCTAACACTGTTACTTTGGAATGCACTCTAATGCTGTCGTTAGGGTGTCTGTCAGTCCGCCAGCCCCGCCGCCCAACAGGCAGCAAGCCCCGCCGCCCGACAGGCAGCAAGCCCCGCCGCCCAACAGGCAGCAAGCCCAGCCGACAGGTAGCAAGCCCCGTTTCTTTTAAAAGGCCCTCCGCTGCCACCGTCATCGTCACAGCAATGCAACGAAGGACAGCCAAACAGCGGGAGGGATGGTAGGGAAGTGTCTGACCCTGCAGGGTGACGTAGTTTAGACGGATACATAGAGAGCCCTGGGGACGACTGAAAGTTAGCTGGACAGACACATGCTTCCCCTGTATGGTATGATTTCCCTGGGTCGTGCTGTAGTCAGCGGCAGCAGGCACAGAGATAGATACTAGTGTTGTTGTTGTGTTTCTGTGGTGGAAGGATTAACTGTGGTGGAAGTGTGGGTTAACTTTTGTGTTCACTTGTAAAGAGAGTGTGTGTGTGTGTGTGTGTGTGGGAAACAGAACTGCAGGAGTAGGGTCTCTTTTATTTATCTCTCTCTCTTCTCTAGTCCCTCCCTACCTCTGTCTCTGTTGTGTGATGAATACCTCAGTGGTTTCAGGCTGTGATGACAGGCTCAGACAAGCAGCCGTGTAATGACCTCCGACGCCAGCCAGCCCAGTCTCTCTCTCTCTCTCTCTCCTCTCTTCTCTCTCCTTTTGCTCTCTCTCTCTTTCTCTCTCTCCTCTCTCTTCTCTCTTCTCTCTCCTTTTGCTCTCTCTCTCTCTCTCTCTTCTCTCTTCTCTCTCCTTTTGCTCTCTCTCTCTCTCTCTCTCTCTCTCTCTCTCTCTCAGGAATAAAAAAACACAGAGGAAAGGAAAGGGGGGGTTAGTGTGGGAGAGAGAGCGAGGGAAAGAGCAGGGAGGAGTAGAGAGCACAGCCCACAGGTGCGCTCTAAGAGCTTTGCCTCGAGTCACTCACATCCAAGGAACAATGAGAATATTAACTTTGAGGCCTTTAAGAGGCCACGAACGAGCGTGCGCACAGACACACAGACACACACACACACTCACACACCCACAGACACAGACAGACAGACAGACACACACAGACACATAATAGCGGCCCCCTCACCTTTTATGCCTCTTTTCTCTGTCTTTTCTCTTCAGTCAGTTTGAGGAATGTTTTTTCAAATCAAATGTAAATACTACCTTTGTCCCTAATAGGTGGATTTACAATCAATTCCCCTCGGCCTTCCATTGGCTGACTTCAAAGCGAACGGCCCATGATCAGCCTGTGGAAGAAATGTCTCCCCTCCCTAGTGTTGTCTTTTTCCCCCCACTAGTTCTTAATGAGGTCTGGAACTGCATCCAAAATGGCACCCTATTCCCTATATCAAGGCACTCCAACCCCTAGGTTTTCACTCCAACCCTGTTCCCGGAGAGCTACCGTCCTGTAGGTTTTCACTCCAACCCTGTTCCCGGAGAGCTACCGTCCTGTAGGTTTTCACTCCAACCCTGTTCCCGGAGAGCTACCGTCCTGTAGGTTTTCACTCCAACCCTGTTCCCGGAGAGCTACCGTCCTGTAGGTATTCACTCCAACCCTGTTCCCGGCCCTATATAGTATCCCTACTTTTGACCAGGACCCAATGGACCCTAGTAAAAAGTTGTGAAAAGGGTGCCATTTCAGTTGCAGCCTAGATGCTGAGTTAATAGCAGGCCTCTAGTCTAGCAGAGCAGCCTGAGGACGCCAGACCAGACTGTGAATGCATCCAAAATGGCACACTTTCCCCAATATAGTGCACTACTTCTGACCAGGGCTCTGGTCAGAAGTAGTGCACTATGTAGGGAATAGGGTGTCATTTGGGATGCAGATTAAGATACTTAACATAACTGTACAGTTTTCTCTGCTCGCTCTGCTTTGGCTCTGGTTCCTCTGAAGAGGTTGCTGCCCAAATTACTGGGTACACTCTGCCGGCCCAGAAAGATGAAAGGATTGGGGGGGGGGGCAAAATGACTGTGAGGGGGCTCTGTTCCAGATTTTTTGTATTTTTCCTAGTTAACTTTTAACCATTGAATGTCTGACTTTCTCAGAGGATAGGCTACAACACTGAATAATTGCTGAACGTATGTGTGTGTGTGTGTCTGTGTGTGTGTATCTGTGTAAATAGTTTACTGTCAGTCCTCTGCCGTTTATACTTTATCGGTTTGTTTGTAATTAGGCCATGGTGGTATAAGAATTGAGAGGAAGTTGAGACGCAAAAGTAAAGTTGTGAAAAAAGCCCTCCCACCTTTTCCTTTGCTCTTTCTCGCTCTCCCTCTCTGCCTGGCTGAATCCCCCTCCCCTGCTTAGGAGTCAGGTTTCTGTGGGATAGAGATACGGAGGCAGGGATGGGGATAGAGACGGGAGGCACGCTAAGGGGGTCGGAGGGAAACCAGAGCTGAACGATACACTCTTTACGCTCCGGGGGGGGGGGGGGGGGGGGGCTCTAAACCTTCTGAGAGGCGTTGCTGTTCAACCAGTCACATAGCTGCCGTTGTTGTCCATTTACAGCTTTTTCTGTACCTGCAGAAGACCACTTAGTCTTCCTCTAAAAGCAACTTCTTTACCTCATGTACTGTGCTGCTACTTGGGGAATGAAGACTTGTACTTCTCAGTCACTGCTGCTTCTCGTTGCTGTGTGTTTTATTGGCCCCCTCGCTCCCCTTTAATCAAACCCATTCCTATGCGCAGAGGGGAGAGGAGAGCAGCTCTCATAGCCTGCCTCCCAAATGGCACCCTATTCCCTGTAGTTCACTACCAAAAGTAGTGCACTGTAAAGGGAATAGGGGGACATTCAAGACACAGCCCTTGTCCTAGCATGGTTTTATACTGCCTTTCAAAGATAGGCCAAATTTCTTCATGGTTCCCCTCTCTTGGATATTAAACCTATTACTTATAATTTCCTCTGGTAGAATGAGGGAACGGCCATAAAACAATGATTAGGACAGATTTACCGTCCACTTGACGGCAGCACATTGTTAGTTGGCCTGTAAGGAAAATACAAGGCTCCAGACCGAAGATAACCATTAAGGCTTGTATAAACAGGGTTTGGATGGCTGTGTGCGCGCGCGTCCTGGTGCTTTGGGCTGGTTGCTTTTCTTGGATGGTTATTGTGAAAGGAAGGATGCAACACGCGGTATTTGGCAGCTGAAGTAACATATTTCCTTTTGTGCACTGTGATGTTGATTGTACTTTTGACTCATAGGGTTTGTAGTTGCACATAATTGTGAAATGTCTACAGTATTTAGTCAGAGTTGGAAGTTGTAAAACAGTTTTGTTTGTCTTTCATCTCCCTTGTATCATTACTTTTATTGAGTAGTTGGTGTTTGATAAGACTCCCTCTCCCAGCTCTCAGCCACTGCATCACCAAGACAGATTTGTTTTCCTGTGGAAGTCAATCTTGGCCAGTCTGCTTTCCCTCTATCTTCTACCCTCATCTGTCCTATCATCTTTCCTTACGAATGACTCATTTTAAATGAGTGAAATATGTTATTTGTCAACTATTGTATCTTCAGTCCAGTGTTGTAACCATCCTCTCTCTTTCTCTCCTCTTATAGATTCCCAGGCTCTCCAGGAGTCGGGTGACAGATCCCACTGGTGTGTGGTTGCGTACTGGGAGGAGAAGACACGCGTGGGGCGCCTCTACTCGGTCCAGGAGCCTTCCCTGGACATCTTCTACGACCTACCTCAGGGGAACGGCTTCTGCCTGGGCCAGCTCAGCTCCGACAACAAGAGCCCGCTAGTTCAAATGGTGCGGACCAAGATCGGCTACGGCATCCAGCTGAGTCGCGAGCCCGACGGGGTGTGGGTGTACAACCGCAGCTGCTACCCCATCTTCATCAAGTCGGCCACACTGGACAATCCCGACTCGCGGACCTTACTGGTGCATAAAGTGTTCCCCGGATTCTCCATAAAGGCCTTTGACTTTGAGAAGGCAGACAGCCTGCAGAGGCCTAACGATCACGAGTTCACGCAGCAGCCGAGGACTGGGTTTACTGTACAGATCAGCTTCGTGAAGGGCTGGGGTCAGTGCTACACAAGACAGTTTATTAGTAGCTGCCCCTGTTGGTTGGAGGTTATATTCAACAACCAATAGCAGCAGATGGATTAACCTTCCTCTCCAGAGGAGTGTTTCCCGAGGACACGGACTAGTCCTTTACTCTTTGTTCTCAGAAGACAGAGGTTTAAAAAAGAAGAATATGTTTAAAGAAAAAAGAAGAGACAAGCAAACCCCAATGAACTTGTTTAATATGACAAATGACTCTAAGATTTAATTCAAGTGAAATAAAAAGCGGAAATGTATTTTATGTTATATATAAATATATTATTACTTGTAAATATGAAGACGTTTTATATGCATCATTATTTATGTATTGTGCAATGTGTTGATGAGAAAAAAATGAAATAAGATGCACTTTGCTTAATATAAATGCAAACAAAGAAATGCCAAAATAAAAATAAATATAAATGTTTCTACTGGCGTTTATTTGCTGTGGGTGTACTGTAGGCACCAAGGAAAATGATCATCTTCTTATATGATAATGTCTTCCACTGTAGGACCAAAAGAGGATGAAATGAGTAGCTAACATACACTACAATTGTCAGTTAACAGTAATTTGGCATTTGGATTTGGTAAGGCAACTAAATATTGACAGACCCCTATCCAACATGACACAATCCACCTGCCTAACCATGTCATTGTAAACAACGTCAACAAATTGTGGTTTATTTTCTATTTTGTTTTACAGCTATTGTGCCATTTACAGGCATTTAACACAGCTTAAACTCACATCTGTCTGTCACCCTCTTCTGAAATGCTTGTTGGGGCTTTTTCTCTTCTTCTACTGGTTGTTTTCTGAAGAATTCGTGTTCTCTCCTTCCTCTCTTATTAACCAACCTAAGCCCTATACTACATACCTGGTTTGAGGAGTTAGTAAAGTACATTTTGACGAACTCGGGATAACTGGTACCTTACCGTAGCCAGGTCATTTCTATGGCAATGAATCCTTCAGAACCTAGAAAGGCTAACTTCATATCAGAGGCTGGTGGGAGGAGCTATAGGAGGACGGACTCATTGTAATGGCTGGAATGGAACAAATGGAACTCATTCCATTCCAGCCAATACAACGAGCCCGTCCTCCTATAGATCGCTCTCTGAACTCAATTTATCCTGAATGACGTGTCTTGAGCCGCGAGTTGAGGACCAATGAAATAAGATTCCCTCCCTCTCGCAAAAATTGCGTCATCACGCAAACATTGACTCGTCATCCTCTTCGTTTGAGGAAGACAACGGATCATATTTGAATGCGTTTTGTGTACGAAAGTAGTCGTGTTAAAATACCTATCACATCAAACGTTTAGTAATGACAGAGTGCATTTGGAACTTCGCACACAGTAACACTTGTATTAATACAATTGTTTTATCGATAGGAGTGGTGGAAAAAAACATGCTTGTGCATTGATAAGCACACCGAAGGCGGCATTAAGAATAAGTAATCAAATCAGGATGCATTTCAACAAGCTTATTGTTGAAATACCCATAGTCTGCGGAATTAACAGATGAAAATGTGCCACTGTCACGCCCATGGATTGATGTTTCAGTATTGTCTCAGTGAAGGGTTCGGCAAGCCACGTGGGACATGCACATGCAGTTACAAGCCTGCTTGAGTTAGCGGCAGGCGGTCGGAACAATATCCACCGTCATAGTACGGATGAAGCCGGAGCTGGAATGTGAAGCTGGCTCGCTTTAGAAAACCCAGAGTAGATCTAGTTTCAATCATAGTATACCCCTCTGCTCTGATGACATCACAGGAAGGAAGCCATAATAATGACATACAGGAGCCTATAAAAGTAACAGGCACTTAAAACACTGTCTGTGTCTGGCTGGCAGACCAGTCTGACAACCAACACAACAGCATGCAGGGCTGTGCAGCGCTGCCCAGCTCTCTCTTAACTAGTGTGTGTGTGCCCGGCTTCTAGCTAGCAGATGGCATGTAATTAGTGTTTTCCTTCAGCTAAAAGAGAACTTAATGACTGAGAGTCTCTTTACAAAGAGAGAAAAACTAATGAAGGACTTTCAGAGTTACAAGGTGAGACTCATATATTGGTTCAGCAGATTCAAATTTGCACAAATGTGCTATTTAGCTGTGGAAGTGAAGAAATTCAAGTGTAGGAGAAAACACACATTTCTCCAAAACAAACTGTAGCCTACACTGCCTGAAATTTAAAAAACTAGCCCACCCTCCTTTCATTTTTGCCTTAAGTAACCTTCTGTAACCATATAAAACGTAACATATACTAATTTGAGTGTCCTGAATTTACAGTGCCTTCGCAAAGGATTCAGACTTTTTCCATGTTTTGTTTTACGATACAGCCTTATTCTAAAATAGATTTTAAAAATCTGCACACCCCATAATGACAAAGCAAAAATGTAATTCATTTTAAATTCATTTTTTATTTATAAAAAATATCATATTTACATGAGTATTCAGACCATTTACCCAGTACTTTGTTGAGCACCTTTGGCAGCGTTTACAGCATCAAGTCTTCTTGGGTATGACTACAAGCTTGGCACACCTGTATTTGGGGAGTCCCCCCCATTCTTCTCTGCGGATCTACTCAAACTCTGTCAGGTTGGATGGGAAGCATTGCTGCACAGCTATTTTCAGGTCTCTCCAGACATGTTCGATCGTGTTCAAGTCCGGGCTTTGGCTGGGCCACTCAAGGACATTCAGAGACCTGTCCCGAAGCCACTCCTGCGTTGCCTTGGCTGTGTCGTTGTCCTGTTGAAAGGTGAACCTGCGCCCCCGTCTGAGTGCCTAAGTGCTCTGGAGCAGGTTTTCATTAAGGATTTCTCTTTACTTTGCTCCGTTTATCTTTGCCTGAATCCTGACTAGTCTCCCTGCCACTGAAAAACATGATTTATATTATTTAACCTCTATTTAAACAGAGTCACATTGAGATTATAAATCTATTTTGCAAGAGAGCCCTAGAAAGCAATATAATTCAGCACAATAAACAAATATAAACATTTAATAAAAGCAATCACATTCAACTACATAGAGGTCCTCAATCAATCATTTCAACTGCCAGAGTGGCACTAGTACATCTAGCTGCAGTGAAATCTGTATATTGTTCCACAAATTAGGGGCAAAAAAAAACCAAATGCAGATTTCCCAAATCCATTCCTGTGAACGGGTTTGGTAACTTGTGATTCTTAATTAATGATGTTACATATAGAGTGAGTTTCTGTAAGATTACTTTGTAAATAAAAAGAGAACGCAGGATGGGGTCATTTTATACAGACTACAATGATGAGTCCTAAAATTGTCCCCTGTGATAAAACGTATTGCTGAATGGCAGACTGCGTCCAAGGTTTTAAAACAGAGGTTGCCGCATGCATGTAAACAACATCGCCAAAATCCTATACAGGGAGAAGCGTTGTTTGTACCATCTTTGTTCTATTTTTAATACTAAGGCATGATTTATTTCGATATGAAAAAGCAATCTTGGATCTTAGCTTCTTAGTCAGATTTTCTATATTTGTTACAAAGGTCAACTTGTCATCAATCCAGACACCCAGGTACTAATATTGAGAAACGAGCTCAATTTGGGCTCCATTTATAGTGTAGATATGCAGGTCCTCAGGGTCAACATTTTGTGACCTAGAGAACAGCATGAGCTTGGTTTCACTTGTATTTAACACTAATTTAAGATCTGCAAGTGATTTCTGAATGTAATCAAAGTCATGCTGAAGTACACGAATGGCCTGCTGCACTGAGGTGGCACAGGAATACAAAACGGTGTCATCTGCATAGAGATTAATGTTACAAGTATTAACAGTGTTTCCTATCTCATTAATATGCAAAGTGAACCATAATGGACCCAAAATCAAACCCTGAGGAACACCTTTTGAATCTCAAGAAATTCAGATTTAACCCCATCTATGAAGATGGCCTGAGTTCTGTCGCTAAGATAATTCTGAAACCATAAACAGGCTGTATATCCCAGGCCTACTCTTGATCATATCCTCAGCAAAGCAGAATGGTCAACAGTGTCGAATGCCTTTGACAGGTCAATAAACAAGATAGCACAGCTCTTTTTAGCATCCAAGGCATTGACAGGATCATTAACAATTAGCGTCGTTGCTATGCTATCAGGGTTTAGGTGTGGTGCCCAGGCCTAAACCCTGATTGGTTTATATTAAGAATACAATTATCAGATTAAAAGGAACAAGGTTGTACAGTCGTGGCCAGAAGTTTTGAGAATGACACAAATATTCATTTTCACAAAGTTTGCTGCTTCAGTGTCTTTAGATATTTTTGTCATATGCTACTATGGATTACTGAAGTATAATTACAAGCATTTCATAAGTGTCAAAGGCTTTTATTGACAATTACATAAAGCTGATGCAAAGAGTCAGTATTTGCAGTGTTGACCCTTCTTTTTCAAGACAACTGCAATATGCCCTGGCATGCTGTCAATTAACTTCTGGGCCACATCCTGTCTGATGTCCGCATAATCAATGCTTGGAGTTTGTCAGAATTTGTTGGTTTTTGTTTGTCCACCCGTCTCTTGAGGATTGACCACAAGTTCTCAATGGGATTAAGGTCTGGGGAGTTTCCTGGCCATGGACCCAAAAGATCAATGTTTTGTTCCCCGAGCCACTTAGTTATCACTTTTGCCTTATGGCAAAGTGCTCCATCATGCTGGAAAAGGCATTGTTCGTCACCAAACTGTTCCTGGATGGTTGGGAGAAGTTGCTCTCGGAGGATGTGTTGGTACCATTCTTTATTCATGGCTGTGTTCTTAGGCAAAATTGTGAGTGAGCCCACTCCTTTGGCTGAGAAGCAACCCCACACATGAATGGTCTCAGAATGCTTTACTGTTGGCATGACACAGGACTGATGCTAGCGCTCACCTTGTCTTCTCCAGACAAGCTTTTTTCCAGATGCCCCAAACAATCGGAAAGGGGATTCATCAGAGAAAATTACTTTACCCCAGTCCTCAGCAGTTCAATCCCTGTACCTTTTGCAGAATATCAGTCTGTCCCTGATGTTTTTCCTGGAGAGAAGTGACTTCTTTGCTGCCCTTCTTGACACCAGGCCATCCTCCAAAAGTCTTCGCCTCACTGTGCGTGCAGATGCACTCACACCTGCCTGCTGTCATTCCTGAGCAAGCTCTGTACTGGTGGTGCTCCGATCCCGCAGCTGAATCAACTTTAGGAGACGGCCCTGGCGCTTGCTGTACTTTTTTGGGCGCCCCTGAATCCTTCTTCACAACAATTGAACCGCTCTCCTTGAAGTTCTTGATGATCCGATAAATGGTTGATTTAGGTGCGATCTTACTGGCAGTAATATCCTTGCCTGTGAAGCCCTTTTTGTGCAAAGCAATGATGACAGCACGTGTTTCCTTGCAGGTAACCATCGTTGACAGAGGAAGAACAATGATTCCAAGCACCACCCTCCTTTTGAAGCTTCCAGTCTGTTATTCGAACTCAATCAGCATGACAGAGTGATCTCCAGCCTTGTCCTCGTCAACACTCAGACCTGTGTTAACGAGGGAATCACTGACATGATTGTGGCAGGGCTGAAATGCAGTGGAAATGTTTTGGGGGGGATTCAGTTAATTTGATCAAGCCCCTGGGGATTTTTTTCTGTCTAACGTTAACAAAGCATCCCGGACCTCTTTATCAGTGAATTTCCGAAAAGAAAACTCCTGACCAGCATTTTCAGTACCATTCAATAGATTTTCACCATCCACATCCAAACTACTCTTCTCAAGAGCTTTGAAAAACGTTAAAATATAAAGCCCGCAGAGATAAAATGGTGATTAAATGCATTAGTGACATCAATTTTGTCAGTAATAGGGCCAGAATCTAAATACATTTCTTGGGGGGAGAAGAAGAGACACAAACCTTCAGTGATTTAACAGCTTTCCAAAATTCTGCTGGGTTCCCTGTACATTCAGATAGTGTTTGAACATAATAATCTGATTTAGAATTTTTAACTAGTTTTACACACAGATTTCTCAATCGCCTGAAAGACTGCCCGTCTGGGCCCAAGTCTGTGAATCTAGCTTTGGCCCAGGCAGTATCTCTCTACCATGCTTCACAGTAGGGATGGTGCCAGGTTTCCTCCAGATGTGACGATTGGTATTCAGGCCAAAGAGTTTAATTTTGGTTTCATCATACCAGAGAATCTCATGGTCTGAGGGTCTTTAGGTGCCTTTTGGCAAACTTCAAGTTGTAGAAACTTCTCAAGGATGATCAATGGAAACAGGATGCACCTGAGCTCAATTTCAAGTCTCATAGCATAGGGTCTGAATACTTATGTTAATAAGGTTTTAAAAATTATATATATATATATTAATTAACAAATATTTCTAAAAAACCTGTTGTCGCTTTGTCATTATGGGGTATTGTGTGTAGGTTGCTGAGATTTTTTATTTATTTGATCAATTTTACAATAAGGCTGTAACATAACAAAATGTGGAAAAAGTGAAGGGGTCTGAATACTTTCTGAACGCACTGTCCATTTACTGTTATGTCTAGTCTATGAGATCAGTGTTTGCTCAGCATCTAAAATAGCATCCTATTCCCTATTATAGTGCACTACTTTTGACCACAGCCCTATATAGGGAATAGAGTGCCATTTGAGATGCACCATAATGTCTAGACTACTGCTGTCTGTCAGATGAACGTCTGCCCAAGGGATTACTAGAGTAAACCAACTGCACCAAATGGCACCCTAATTCCCTATACAGTGCATTACTTTTGACCAAAGCCCTATGCGATTCCATGTGGGTCCTGGTCAAAAGTAGTGCACTGCAAGTGGAATAGGGTACCATTTAAGACTCAGTCTAAACCTGATTTACCCACACTCACTGTCTCATCTAGGGACCTACATTCACCAAGACCCAGTTTCCACTAACTCCCACCAACCCCCAGAGAATGCTTTTAGAACTTTAGTAGGAAATAGAGCATTGATTCTGTTATAACCACGACACTGTTTGTTAATCCGTTGTACGAGGAATGGAGTTGACCCCGGTCTGGATTCCCTTTTCTCTGGACCGAACAGAGAGGGTCTGGCGGTATAGGACTGGTGGGCTGGGTTTGCGGTATAGGGCTTGTACTGTGCATAGGGAATGAAAGCTGGAGCTAGGCTAGGGCCAGAGCTGGTGCTGGGCCTGAGGGATAGGTATGAGGCTGGGCTGCATGGGGCTGGAGCTAGGCTAGGGCCAGGGCTGGTGCTGGGCCTGAGGGATAGGTATGAGGCTGGGCTGCATGGGGCTGGAGCTAGGCTAGGGCCAGGGCTGGTGCTGGGCCTGAGGGATAGGTATGAGGCTGGGCTGCATGGGGCTGGAGCTAGGCTAGGGCCAGGGCTGGTGCTGGGCCTGAGGGATAGGTATGAGGCTGGGCTGCATGGGGCTGGAGCTAGGCTAGGGCCAGGGCTGGTGCTGGGCCTGAGGGATAGGTATGAGGCTGGGCTGCATGGGGCTGGAGCTAGGCTAGGGCCAGGGCTGGTGCTGGGCCTGAGGGATAGGTATGAGGCTGGGCTGCATGGGGCTGGAGCTAGGCTAGGGCCAGGGCTGGTGCTGGGCCTGAGGGATAGGTATGAGGCTGGGCTGCATGGGGCTGGAGCTAGGCTAGGGCCAGGGCTGGTGCTGGGCCTGAGGGATAGGTATGAGGCTGGGGCTACATGGGGCTGGGGCTAGAGCCAAGGCTAAAATTGGGGCAGAGGGTAGAACCAGGGCTTGGTGGGAGTCTATTGCTTGGCAGTGGCAGTGAGCTGGGGAGGGGTGGTGGCAGTGACTTGGGGAGGGGTGGTGGCAGTGAGCTGGGGAGGGGTGGTGGCAGTGAGCTGGGGAGGGGTGGTGGCAGTGAGCTGGGGAGGGGTGGTGGCAGTGAGCTGGGGAGGGGTGGTGGCAGTGAGCTGGGGAGGGGTGGTGGCAGTGAGCTGGGGAGTGGTGGTGGCAGTGGGCTGGGGAGGGGTGGTGGCAGTGAGCTGGGGAGTGGTGGTGGCAGTGAGCTGGGGAGGGGTGGTGGCAGTGAGCTGGGGAGGGGTGGTGGCAGTGAGCTGGGGAGGGGGGGTG
This sequence comes from Oncorhynchus kisutch, assembly GCF_002021735.2. Classification (NCBI taxonomy): domain Eukaryota; kingdom Metazoa; phylum Chordata; class Actinopteri; order Salmoniformes; family Salmonidae; genus Oncorhynchus; species Oncorhynchus kisutch. Next base: position 6,420,100 of record NC_034196.2, read on the forward strand.
GCAGTGAGCTGGGGAGGGGCGGTGGCAGTGAGCTGGGGAGGGGTGGTGGCAGTGAGCTGGGGATGGTGGTGGCAGTGAGCTGGGGAGGGGTGGTGACAGTGAGCTGGGGAGGGGTGGTGACAGTGAGCTGGGGAGGGGTGGTGGCAGTGAGCTGGGGAGACGTGGTGGCAGTGAGCTGGGGAGGGGTGGTGGCATTGAGCTGGGGAGGGGTGGTGACAGTGAGCTGAGGAGGGGTGGTGGCAGTGAGCTGGGGAGGGGTGGTGGCAGTGAGCTGGGGAGGGGTGTTGGCAGTGAGCTGGGGAGGGGCGGTGGCAGTGAGCTGGGGAGGGGTGGTGGCAGTGAGCTGGGGAGTGGTGGTGGCAGTGAGCTGGGGAGGGGTGGTGACAGTGAGCTGGGGAGGGGTGGTGGCATTGAGCTGGGGAGGGGTGGTGGCAGTGAGCTGGGGAGGCGTGGTGGCAGTGAGCTGGGGAGGGGTGGTGGCAGTGAGCTGGGGAGGGGTGGTGGCAGTGAGCTGGGGAGGGGTGGTGGCAGTGAGCTGGGGAGGGGTGGTGGCAGTGGGGAAGACAGGAAAAGGGAAAGGGGGATACCTAGTCAGTTGTACAATTGAATGCATTCAACTAAAATGTGTCTTCCACATTTAACCCAACCCGAGGGGTGGTGTCACAGCCTCACAAGACCCCGGCCCCAATTATTTTTTAGATATACTTCCAGTTAAACTATTACTATTAGCTACCATTGTTGCCAGCTACTTTACTAATAGACTATACTAACACAACTACTACTTCTACTACCACTACTATTAATACTAGGATCTTAATTTGAGCCAGTTTGCTACAGCAGGAAAATAATCCTGCGCAACAAGAAATGTGAATTATTATGAGGATTATAACTAATGGACATTTTTGTAGGGGTTCATACATTTTTAGTAATGCAAAATCAAGTCTGAAATGTGCAGCCTTTTTAAACCTAAAATATTTTACAAGTTTAAAATGTCCTATATTGCCGTTCTCCTGCAACAGGGGGATCAAATTACGGTCCTACATCTGTACTACTACTATTGTCACAACTATTACTACTGTTACTACGATTAGGGCAGCAGGTAGCCTAGTGGTTAGAGTGTTGGGACAGCAACCAAAAGGTCGCTGGTTCAAATACCTGAGCTGAAAATCTGTCAATGTTCCCTTGAGCAAGGCACTAAACTCTAATTTGCTCCAGGGGTGCCGTACTACTACGGTTGACACTGTAAAAACAACACATTTTACTGCACATATCCAGTGTATGTGACAATAAGTTGTTATTTTTTTACTACTGCACACTGCTAACCCTAATGCCTAACCTTAAATGAAGACCAAAAAGTGAATTTTTGCTTTAATAAAAGATACAATATAGCCAATTTTGACGTTGCAGCTGGCCTATCTAAGGGGAAATCACTAAATTCTGCTTTCAGGACAAGACTCATGATAATAAACATTAACCTGCCTACTAAATACTACTACTATCCCTAATTAAAATGGTTAGTCTACTAGTACTCTGAACACTAACACTTCTGTTTGCACATTAAAAAAAACTGCCTATTAATATTATTACACTGTACAAAGGAGCTCTCTAACAGTGTGTTGTTTGATATCCATACATAGTGGCTCAACAGACAGACTGTTCTATACATACACTGGCTGGTCACTGCCAGCCAGACATCCAGGCACAGTGGCTCCACCATTCCAGAGACGTCACATCACAAGGGGTCTTTTCTCGGCACTCGCCTGGCCTTTCCCTGCAGTGGATCTCCAGACTGTGGCTTCAGTCTGCAGGCCATAACCAGGCACCGGCCCATGTGTCACCCCAGTGCGACCACTGACAGAGGAGAGGAGTGTTCAGAGTGTTCCGAGCTCCAGACTGCAGCAGGAGCCAGGCCATGTTGATGAATGAGCTGGAGTTCCCCTGAGCTATGTCGGGTCGCTGGGCATGGGGCTGGAGAGGTGTGCGTGCGTGCTGTGTGGATACCTAAGTGAGTACACGTCTCTAGTTTGGCCCTGGCTAAGACCTGGGGCCTGGGTAGTGTTTTGGGACTCGGACAGGTCTGAGGCCCACAGAGACTATCTAAACAAACACAGGACCAGAGCTGCTTTCTCCAGGAACAGGGCACCCTGTCTGCTGCCCTGCGCAACCCAGCCTAAGACCCCTGGAGCTGAGGTGGGGAGAGAGGATGCAAGGGGGTGTGAAGGTGGAAATGGTGGGACAGTAGAGTGAGGGTACTAGGGATCTGTTTGCTATTGTTAGTTTTCTGTGTGTGATGAGAAGGCAACTACTCGTCAGTCAGTCACTCAGTCACTCATGACAGCAGTTCTCCTGACCTCCTCTCCCTGATGACTGTAGACTAACTTCCCTGCTGGAATCCACAACGGTGTCGGTCTGTAGGTGCTGCTGGGTGGGCTACGCTCAGCCTTCACAAACAGACCCCTCCAATCAGCTCCATGCAGATCTGCCTGGTGGGGCCAGTCTGGCGGAAGGGAATGGTCAGTGAGGATGGGAGGTGCCAGTGTGGTGGGGTGATCATGGATTAGAGGGGGGGTTCTGCTGTTCGGGCACACAACATTTTTTCTGGAGGCAAGCCGAAGTTTGGAGCCGAAGTCTGCACCCCTCCGTTGGTGATTGGTCAACAGTAGGGATTCTTCAATAAGGTCTTTGTTGTCATTCAATACTGTACCAACATCTTAGTTAGATGTAAAATTGCGCGAGTAAGATCTCCTCGGCAAAAACATTAGAATTAATGACTTATCTTAGATTAATTCAGACTATACTGGCTATGGTGTCTCGAAATGGACAAATAAACGACTGCTGTTTTTTTCAAGCTAATGTCTTTTAAGGGAGTATGCGATCACACTCGTTCGGCTAGGTGCCAGTCGTCAAACTGATGCGTGTGTGTGTGTGTGTGTGTGTGTGTGTGTGTGGCTAGCATACCTCCCTGAGTACACGTCTCTGGGAGACACAAAGCCGACCCCATCTCCCTCCTTTCCCCATCACCCATATCCCCCCCATCCCCCTCTTCCACTGGGGGAGAGATAAGGCACTTTACTGTCTGTCTGCTCAGTCTCAGCAGGGAAGGGGGGTGAGGTGGCCTGTTTACAGGGTGGGCGTGTTGCAAGTCTTGGAGGGGGGGAGGAGGGAGGCAGCCACTTCAAGCATTCTTATGCTTAATTATTTCCCTAAGCTGCCCTGCAGTTGTATTCATAATGCTTTCTAAACCCCCCCAAAACTAGGAGGGGTTCAGTTTAGTCATCAACTTAAACAAGCAAAATATCCCTCTGTTTGACTTCTTTGAACATTTTGTGAAAGGTTGTGGTCTATCCCTTTAAAAAACGAAGTAGCATTTTTGGTGAATGATTACCTCTTCTTTTCAAGCACACATATTTTGAAACTGCACACAAGGCAAGCAGACAAATCGACTGGGCTCTCTCTCTCTGGTACAGAGCCTTCAGAAAGTTTTCACACCCCTTGACTTTTCCACATTTTGTTGTGTTACAGCCTGAACTTAAAATGGATTAAATGATCATTTTTGTCACTGGCCAACACACAATACCCCATCATGTCAATGTGTCACATTTCTTTTTACAAATTAATAAAAAATGAAAAGCTGAAATGTCTTGAGTCAATAAGTATTCAACCCCTTTGTGACATAAGTCAAGCCTAAATAAGGTCATGAGTAAAAATGTGCTTAGCAAGTCACATAATAAGTTGCATGGACTCACTCTGTGTGATTTTCAATGACTACATCATCTCTGTACCCCACACATACAATTACCTGTAAGGTCCTTCAGTCGAGCAGTGAATTTCTAACACAGATTCAACCACAAAGACCAGGGAGGTTTTCCAATGCCTTACAAACAAGGGCACTTAATGGTAGATGGGTACAAAAAAATGCAGACGCTTTGGATGGCATATCAATACACCCAGTCATCACAAAGCTACAGATGTCCTTTCTAACTCAGTTGCCGGAGAGGAAGGAAACCGCTCTGGGATTTCACCAATGGTGACTTTAAAATAGTTACAGAGTTTAATGGCTATGATAGGAGAAACTTAGGATGGATCAACAACATTGTGGTTACTTCACAATACTAACCTAATTAAAAGAGTGAAAATAAGAAAGCCTGTACAGAATAACATATACACTGTTTGCGATAAAGTACTAAAGTAAAACAGCAAAAAAAAAATGGCAAAGAAATTCACTTTATATCTTGATTAAAAAGCATTTGGGGCAAATCCAAGACAAAATCTTATTGAGTAACACTCTTCATAATTTCATGCATGGTCGTGGTTGTATCATGTTATGGGCATGCTTGTCATTGGCAAGGAAAGAGAGTTTTTTTATGACAAAAATAAACAGAACATAGTTAAGCACAGGCAAAATCCAAGATGAAAACCTAGTTCAGTCTGCTTACCAAACAGACACTGGGAGAAAAATGCACCTTTCAGCAGGAAAATAACCCAAAACACAATGCCAAATAATGTGCCAAATATTGACTGTAGTTGCTTACCAAGATTACATTAAATGTTCCTGCGTGACCTGGTTACAGTTTTGACTTAAATTGGCTTGAAAATCTATGGCACGACTTAACAATGATCAACAACCAATTTGGCAGAGCTTGATTCTTTTTTCAAAGAATAATATGCAATTATTGAACATTCCAGGTGTCCAAAGCTTTTAGAGATTTAACCAGAAAGACTCATAGCTGTTATCACTGCTAAAGGTGATTCTAACATGTACTGACTCAGGGGGTTGAACACTTACCTAATCAATATACATTAGTGTTTAATTTTTATATTTTACAAATGTTCAAATTTTTCTTCCACTTTGACATTAGAGAATTTTGTGTAGTATTTTGTGTAGATAGATTGACAACAAAAAAAGACAATTAAATACACTTGAATCACACTTTGTCACACAACAAAATGTGGTAAAAGTCAAGAGGGTGAATTATTTCTGAAGGCACTGTATGTCCAACAAGGGCCCAGCCAGGCTGTGCTGCAGCACTAGGAGTGAGTTAGCCACAGAACTGGGTTCAAATAGTATTTGAAATACTTTGAGAATTTCCTTGACCCTGCCTGTAGAGAAAGATGGCTGGGGTTTGCCCTTGTGAGGCTCTATCCATTTTCAGAAATGTTGGTAAATTAGCTTTTATTGTTAAAGGGAAATTTCAACATTTTTCGACATCATATTCATAATCTCCAGCAGCACCCCAACATCAACACATGTAAAAATGGCACGTTCCTTTAATTACACACACATGAAGGTACCCATAAACAATCATTTCTGATGAAAAAACACAAATGTGAAAAATTTGTTTAAATAGCATTTTGGAAATCAACTCTTAATTTGTCCATTGATCCAGGGAAGATCAATCAAGCACAGAGAAATTATTTCTAAAGATGTCAAATACTGTTTGAACCCAGGTCTGTTTGGCTAAGGGTTCTGGCGTAGTCAGAAGAGAGAGGGTGGGGTTGTCATTAACTCAGCATAGGCCAAACATCTAGCCCAGCTTCCTTTTCCCAGCCAGTGTGACTGTGTGTGTGTGTGTGCTTGCTTACGTGCGCGCGTGTGTATGTATGTGTGCGTCAGTGGAGGCTGGGAGACCAACAAATTTAACATAGAAAAATGTATTAAAGACGTTTATAGTCAAATATTATGGGGAATGGGAATGAGAGGGCTACTTCCACAGTGTTGGGAAGGGATCACAGCAGTGACAGGGATTGAGGTGTTCAGAGGCTTCAAGGCAGGACAGGCTCATCACAGATGGATGGTGTTGGAGAAGAGCTCAACTTGTCCACTGAGGGCAGGAAAGGATTAGACTGGGAAGTCAAAAAACAATAACACAACAGCTAGACAAAAGAGATAAGAATTAGTTTGTCCAAGCAAGGATTAAAATCACATTGATGTGTCATAATGTGATTGTGTTTCTCTCATTACATAGAGTAATGAGAGAACATTTAGGGCCTACTCACATAGCTTGGAGAGGAAACATTGAAACATCCAGTGGATGAAAGGGCACATGAGACACATGGCTTAAGTTCTTATCAGAGAGTTGACACTGGTAGTGGAGTGGCCATTAATCAGGGAAACGGAGGGGACTTAGCTATAAATACAAATAGAAGATACATTTCATTACAGCAGCACCATCATAGGTTTGGGCAACAACTTTCTCCATGAAGTTAAACGCAGACATCTCAGAATTCACGAAGTCTAACAGAGACTGTGTGTGTGTATGCATGAGAAAGACAGAGACAAACAGGGACTGAATGGAACAACTATGACTCATGTTGGAAGACGGCGATCCACTGATAATGATTGGACTTATGGAATCTGTTTACGTTGATCTGGTGGCATGAATGAACAGTGTGTGTGTGTGTGTACTGTACACCACCATAACTGTCTATAAGTACTATACAGAGTGCACTTTGAAGTATAGTGCGAGGCTCCACTACTCCAGTTTTCTCATCGGAGCTGCACCATCACAGACATCATTGATCATTTTTTAAATTTACTTTTTCAAATTCATGCAACATAATACCTGTGATAATGTCTGATTTGGATAATGAAATGTTGTGGTTTTATGGGGTACTGTATACATGAACAGTTGGAGTCAGAAGTTTACATACACCTTAGCCAAATACATTTAAACTCAGTTTTTCACTATTCCTGACATTTAATTCCAGTAAAAATGCACTGTCTTAGGTCAGTTAGGATCACCACTTTATTTTAAGAATGTGAAATGTCAGTTTTAATAGTAGAGAGAATGATTTATTTCAGCTTTTATTTCTTTCATCACATTCCCAGTGGGTCAGAAGTTTACATAGCCTCAATTAGTATTTGGTAGCATTGCCTTTAAATTGTTTAACTTGGGTCAAATGATTTGGGTAGCCTTCCACAGTCTTCCCACAATAAGTTGGGTGAATTTTGGCCCATTCCTTCTGACAGGGCTGGTGTAACTGAGTCAGGTTTGTAGGCCTCCTTGCTCGCACATGCTTTTTCAGTTCTGCCCACACATTTTCTATAGGATTGAGGTCAGGGCTTTGTGATGGCCACTCCAATACCTTGACTTTGTTGTCCTTAGGCCATTTTGCCACGATTTTGGAAGTATGCTTGGGGTCATTGTCCATTTGGAAGATCCATTTGTGACCCAGCTTTAACTTCCTGACTGATGTCTTGAGATGTTGCTTCAATATATCCACATAATTTTCCTACCTCATGATGAAATCTATTTTGTGAAGTACAGCAGTCCCTCCTGCAGCAAAGCACCCCCAGAACATGATTCTGCCACCCCTGTGCCCGTGTGCCACCCCTGTGCTTCACATGGGTGTCCCCATGTGCAGTTGCAAACCACAGTCTGTTTTTTTATGGCGGGTTTGGAGCAGTGGCTTCTTCCTTGCTGAGCTGCCTTGCAGTTTATGTTGATTTAGGACTTGTTTTACTGTGGATATAGATACTCTTGTACCTGTTTCCTCCAGCATCTTCACAAGGTCTTTTGCTGTTGTTCTGGGTTTGATTTGCACTTTTCGTACCAAATTACATTCATCACTAAGAGACAGAACTCGTCTCCTTCCTGAGCGGTATGACGGCTGCGTGGTCCCATGGTGTTTATACTTGTGTAATATTGTTTGTACAGATGAATGTGGTACCTTCAGGCATTTGGAAATTGCTCCCAAGGATGAACCAGACTTGTGGAGGTCTATAATTTATTTTCTTTTGAGGTCTGGCTGATTTCTTTAGATTTTCCCAACGAGGCACTGAGTTTGAAGGTAGGCCTTGAAATACATCCACAGGTACACCTCCAATTGACTCAAATGATGTCAGTTAGCCTATCAGAAGCTTCTATAGCCGTGACATAATTTTATGGAATTTTCTAAGCTGTTTAAAGGCACAGTCAACTTAGTGTATGTAAACTTCTGACCCACTGGAATTGTGATAAGTGAAATAATCTGTCTGTAAACAATTATTTAAAAAATGTATTGTGTCATGCACAAAGTAGATGTCCTAACCGACTTGTCAAAATTATAGTTTGTTAACAAGAAATTTGTGGAGTGGTTGAAAGACGAGTTTTAATGACTCCAACCTAAGTGTATGTAAACTTCCGACTTCAACTGTATATATACAGTGCCTTGCAAAAGTATTCACCCCCCTTGGCGTTTTTCCTATTTTGTTTCATTACAATCTGTAATTTAAATAGATTTTTATTTGGATTGCATGTAATGGACATACACAAAATAGTCCAAATTGGTGGAGTGAAATGGGAAAAAAAAGCTTGTTTCAAAACAATTATACAAAATAAAAAACTGAAAAGTGGTGCTTGCATAGTTATTCACTCCCTTGGCTATGAAGTCCACAAATAAGATCTGATGCAACCAATTACCTTCAGATGTCACATAATTAGTTAAATAAAGTCCACCTGTGCGCAATCTAAGTGTCACATGATCTGTCACATGATCTCCATATATATACACCTGTTCTGAAAGGTCCCAAAGTCTGCAACACCACCAAGCAAGCGGCACTATGAAGACCAAGGAGCTCTCTAAACAGGTCAGGGACAAAGTTGTGGAGAAGTGTACTGTAGTGTATTTATAAGGGTTAGGGTTATAAAAAAATATCCGAAACTTTGAACATTCCACCCCCCACCACCATTAAATCCATTATTAAAAATTGAAAGAATATGGCACCACAACAAACCTGCCACCATAGAGGGCCGCCCATCAAATCTCACGGACCAGGCAAGGAGGGCATTAATCAGAGAGGCAACAAAGAGAACAAACATAACCCTGAAGGAGCTGCAAATCTCCACAGTGGAGATTGGAGTAGGACCACTTTAAGCCGTACACTTCACAGAGCTGGGCTTTACGGAAAAGTGGCCAAGAAAAAAAGCCATTGCTTAAAGAAAAAAATAAGCAAACATGTTTGTTGTTCTCCAAAAGGCATGTGGGAGACTCCCCAAACATATGGAAGGAGGTACTCTGGTTAGATGAGACTAAAATTGAGCTTTTGGCTATCAAGGAAAATGCTATGTCTTGCGCAAACCCAACACCTCTCATCACCCCGAGAATAACATCCCCACAGTGAAGCATGGTGGTGGCAGCATCATGCTGTGGGGATGTTTGTCATCGGCAGGGACTGCTGGACTAGTCAGAATTGAAAGAATATGGATGGCGCAGGGAAATTCTTGAGGGTAACCTGTTTCAGTGTTCCAGAGATTTGAGACTTGGATGGAGGTTCACCTTCCTAAGCATACTGCTAAAGCAACACTTGAGTGGTTTAATGGGAAACATTTAAATGTCTTGGGATTGCCTAGTCAAAGCCCAGATCTCAATCCAATTGAGAATCTGTGGTATAACTTAAAGATTGCTGTGAACCCATCCAACTTGAAGGAGCTGGAGCAGTTTTGCTTTGAATAATGGGCAAAAATCCCAGTGGCTAGATGTGCCAAGCTTATAGAGACATAATCCAAGAGATTTGCAGCTGTAATTGCTGCAAAAGGTGGCTCTACAAAGTATTGACTTTGGGGGGGTGAATAGTTATGCACCCTCAAGTTTTCCTTTTTTTTGTCTTATTTCTTGTTTGTTTCACAATAAAAAAATATTTTGCATCTTCAAAGTGGTAGGCATGTTGTTGAAATCAAATGATAAATCCCCCCCAAATAATTTTCATTCCAGGTTGTAAGGCAACAAAATAGGAAAAATGCCAAGGGGGTGAATCCTTTCACAAGCCACTGTAGGAGCTAGGTATTATGTATGTACACTGAGTGTACAAAACATTGGGAACACCTTCCTAATATTGAGTTGCACCCCCCTTTGCCCTCAGAACAGCCTCAATTCGTCAGGGAATGGACTCCAACAACAAAGTCCACACAAGATGGCATCAACAATTTAACCAGGCTAGTCATTTATGAACAAATACTTATTTACAATGACGACCTAACGGGGAACAAAACGGCACATTTTTACCTTGTTAACTCAAGGATTCCATCCAGCAACCTTTCGGTTACTGGCCCAACGCTCTAACCACTAGGCTACCTGCTGCCCCCAATGACTGGGAAAACAGACTATCTAGAGGGACAATCGAGGAGGAATTACATCGTTGTGGATGGCAAACCAGAGTCTTCACGTGAGAACTGTGCCGAGTCTGAGGAGAAAGTAAGAACAATTATCACTGAAAAGCTGCAGATGGATCATAGTCAGATTGAGCTGGAGCGTGTCCACAGTTCTGGAAAACCTATAACCAGCCCAGGTGACATACCCAGGCCAATAGGGGTCAAGTTCCTAAGGGTTAAGGTCAAGATGGCTGTTCTGGAGAGATCCAATAACTTGAGAGGAACCAACATCTTCCTTAACGAGGACTACTCGAGAGCATGTGGCCTTACATCTGCTACAACAGGCTCACTGTCCACCCTCCTTCCCAAAAGACTGGAAGGAGTGAGAGAGCCTAACTTCCGGGTTTGTAGCTAAAGCCTCGCATCACACGCACATACACACACCAACTGACACTCACAAGTGCCTGATTGACTGACTCTATATTTCTGACTCTCTTTTTCCCCCTTCAAATCTCCGATAACCTACCTAGGAAAGGGCTAAAAATAGCCCATTTTAATGTATGTAGCCTTAGAAATAAGGTTGATTAAATCAATAACTTGCTAAAATCAGATAGCATTCATATATGGCCATCTCCGAGACTCTCTTAGATCATTTATTTTATGCAGTAGCAATACAGGGATATACTGTAACATCTACAGAGAGACAGGAATGCCGAAGGTGGAGGTGTTGCTGTATATGTTTAGCGCCATATTCCTGTAAAGCTTGAAGAGGATCTGATGTCTAATGTTGTTGAAGTGTTATGGTTACACGTAGGGCTGTGGCAGTCAAGAAATTTAATCAGCCGGCGACTGTCAAGCAAATAACTGTCATCTCATGGTAATTGGCCGTTAATTAACATAAACACATGTAGCAATAAATAGAAGTATAATAAATCCATGTAATATAGCCTACACCCTCACAATAAATCCATTATTTATTTTAGACAGGCCTTAAGTAGCATGATATGAAAAAAATGTAGTCTATTGTCCTCATGTTAGGTCCTGATCTGGCTATGCCAAATGGCTGTGGGCTACACTAGTTCATGTAGCAGACAAGACTTGCTTATAATTCCATGGCATTATTTTATATAATTTTATAGCATGAAGAATACAATTGAACAAAGCTGAATAAAATATGTGTCACGTTTCTTCAAAATCGAACCCAGAAGCAGACCAGGACAAGGAGTAGGAAGAAGGTGAGTATTTATTTACAAGTGAATGTGAATGGGTAGATATATCCAGGTGGCGTAGCGGGCAGCGGTGGTGAGTTGATGGGAGTAAATAGGTGGATCCAATGGGGAAGCGGAATCCTCCGACGACCAGGCGGGAATGGGGTAAATGATCCGGGTGAGTAACTGAAGACAGAACAAACGGAGGTAAGTTTAAGGCAAGCAATACGTAAAAAACAACAAAACAAATTGAGGCTGATACTATGGCACAACATACTGTTCATGGCTAACGATCCGGCAGGGAATGGATGTCAGGTCCGGGCTTATGAAGAGGAGAGATGATGATCAGGACCAGGTGTGCAGATAGCTGATGGGATACAGGTGCGGGTAATCAGAACTCCCAACTGGCTACATTGCCCGGCAACCAGACAGGGTGCGTTCCAGGACGCCGGAAAAAACACTCCAGGACAGAACACAGGCAAAAAACAGACTCAGGAAACGGGATTCGTGACAGTATCCCCCCTCCGACGAACGCCACCGGGCGGACTACCCGTAGCGCCAGGGTGGAGGCGGTAAAAGTCACGAAGCAGGTCATCGTCAAGGATCTGACGCCGAGGAATCCAACTCCTCTCCTCAGGACCATATCCTTCCCAATCCACTAAATACTGGAACCCTCGACCCCGCCGTCTGGAGTCCATGATGCGGCGCACCGTGTAGACAGGACCACCTCCGATCATCCGAGGACGAGGAGGAGGGGGCAACAGAGGACTGAGGAGAACCGGCTTGAGGCAGGAGACATGAAAGGTGGGATGTACTCTTAGTGTAGCAGGCAACTTGAGTCGGACCACAACAGGATTAATGATCTTCTCCACTACAAACGGACCAATGAACTTCGGTGACAGTTTCCTCGACTCAGTCCGTAGAGGAAGATCCCGTGTAGCCAACCAAACCCTATCTCCAACGGTATAAGCGGGGGCAGGAATACTGCGACGATTCGCCTGGATCTGATACCGGTCAGAAACCTTAAGGAGGGCCTTCCTGGCCCGATGCCAGGTGCGGTGGCAACAACGAATGTGGGTCTGGACGGAAGGAACTGAGAGATCCCGCTCCTGAGAAGGAAACAAGGGAGGTTGGTAACCGTACAGGCACTGGAAGGGAGACATCCCAGTGGCAGATGAAGGGAGAGTATTATGAGCATACTCGACCCAGGGTAATTGAGAGGACCAAGAGGTGGGATCAGAGGAAACAAGACAGCGCAGCGTGGACTCCATCTTCTGGTTGGCTCTCTCCGCCTGACCATTAGATTGGGGGTGAAATCCAGATGTGAGACTGACTGTAGCTCCAATGGCCAAACAGAAGGATTTCCAGACAGCAGAGGTAAACTGAGGACCACGGTCAGAAACAATGTCACAGGGCAACCCGTGGACCCTGAACACCTCCCTAACCAGGATCTCGGAAGTCTCAGTGGCAGACGGCAGCTTGGAGAGGGGAACAAAGTGGGCAAACTTGCTGAATCTATCCACAATGGTCAGAATAACCGTGTTACCAACAGAAGAGGGCCACCCCGTGACAAAATCCAGGGCCAGATGCGACCAAGGTCGCCGGGGAATAGGTAGGGGGTGAAGAAGCCCAGAGCTGGCCCGATTGGTACTCTTATTCCGCGCACAAACAGGACAAGCGGCAACAAACCTCCGGGTATCTTCTCCCATGGCAGGCCACCAAAATCGTCTGCGCAGTAACGCCATAGTCTGTGCAACACCAGGGTGACAAGCTATCTTGGTGGCGTGGGACCACTGAAGGACAGCAGAACGAACCGACGCAGGCACGAACAACCGACCGGGTTGACCGTTATCAGGCCTGGGCTGTGTCCGAAGAGCCGCCATCACCTCCTCCTCAATCCTCCATGTAACGGCTCCCACGACAACGTTCTGGGGAACAATCGTCTCAGTCTTGGCCCCACTCTCCTCCGTCTTGGAGAACATCCGGGACAGGCCGTCCGCCTTCCCGTTCTTCGACCCAGGTCGGAACGTCAGGGAAAAATTGAAGCATCCAAAAAACAAAGCCCACCGGGCCTGACGGGAGTTGAGACGTTTAGCCGATTGCACGTAAGCCAGATTCTTGTGGTCAGTCCAGACCACAAACGGTTGCTCAGCTCCCTCCAACCAGTGACGCCACTCCTCCAAGGCAAGCTTCACAGCGAGAAGCTCCCGGTTACCCACATCGTAGTTTCTTTCAGCTGGAGAAAGACGACAAGAGTAGAAGGCGCAGGGATGGAGTTTACCGTCAGTGGAGCTACGCTGGGACAGGATGGCGCCCACCCCCACATCAGACGCATCCACCTTCACAACGAACTGACGGGAAGTGTCAGGTTGAGAGAGAATCGGGGCGTTGGTGAATCGGCTCTTCAAATCTAGAAATGCTCGGTCTGCCTCAGGAGACCAACAGAACTTTCTGGTGCAAGACGTCAGTACAGTTAAAGGGGCGGCCACCCGGCTGTAATCACGGATAAACCTTCGATAAAAATGCGCAAACCCCAGGAATCTCTGGAGCTGCAATCTCGTACCGGGCTGGACCCAATCCCGAACCGCCCGAACCTTCTCTTGGTCCATCTTGATCTCTCCCCTGGAGATGATGTACCCGAGGAAGGACGTCGTGTGGGCGTGAAAATCGCACTTCTCAGCCTTCACGAACAGACGGTTCTCCAATAACCGCTGCAGGACCTGCTTGACATGCTGAACGTGGCTAGAAAGCTCCTTCGAGAAGATGAGGATATCATCCAGGTAAACGAACACAAAAATACCAATCATATCTCTCAGAACGTCATTCACCATACTTTGGAACACAGCAGGAGCGTTGGTCAGTCCAAACGGCATCACCTGGTACTCGAAATGTCCCATCGGAGTATTGAACCCAGTCAACCACTCGTCCCCCTCTTTGATCCGAACCAAATGATAAGCATTACGTAAATCAAGCTTCGTAAAAACCGTAGCACCCTGTAAAGAATCGAAAGCCGAGCTCATCAAGGGCAGGGGATACTTGTTCTTGACCGTAATATCATTCAAACCCCGATAATCAATACACGGTCGAAGAGAGCCATCCTTCTTGCTCACAAAAAAAAATCCTGCTCCCAGAGGTGATGACGAGGGCCGAATGAGACCTGCAGCTAGAGACTCCTTGATGTGGGTCTCCAAGGCCTCACGTTCAGGTCGAGAGATACTGTATAACCGTCCCTTGGGAAAGGCGGCTCCAGGAAACAGATTAATTGCACAGTCATAAGGTCGGTGGGGAGGAAGGGACTGAGCCTTCTGTTTACTGAATACTTCACCCAACTCGTGATAGGTTTCTGGAACAAGGGACAAATCAGGAGGAGCAGAGTCACTGACCTGACTGGAAACGGCAGGAGAACAGGCAGTCCTAAGACAGTTAGCATGACAATCAATGCTCCAACTAGTTACCTTACCCGTCACCCAATCAAACGAGGGATTGTGTTCCTTCAGCCAGGGGTAACCAAGAACCAGAGGAACATGGGGCGAGGACAGAATGAAGAAGGAGATAAACTCTGAATGATTCCCCGACAACAACATCTTAACCGGTTCAGTCCTCATAGTGATCCGTGCCAGACTACTGCCGTTCAGAGTGGTTGCTTCAATGGCTTCCGGCAATTGCTCCTTGGAAAGCCCCAGCTGTTCCACCAAGTCGGCATCAATAAAGCTGCCATCGGCACCTGAATCGATAAAAGCGTTCATCTCTAAGCTCTGATCCTTATTCATAAGGGTCGCAGGAAAACGGGGTCTGACAGGATTCTTGAGAGGTTGAAACTGGCTCGCAAAAATTCCTCCCAAAACTAGCGAGCCGGGCAGTTTAACGAGCACTGTGGACAAGCGGAGATGTAATGTCCTGAGCTACCACAGTAGAGACAGCTGTTGGTCTCACGTCTACGTTGGCGCTCCTCCTTAGTTAGCCCGTGTCGCCCCACTTGCATTGGTTCAGGATCTGGTGGCAAGACCCCTCGACTAATCCCGTGTGGGGAATAACGATCAATACGTTCTGGTTCACTTCCTGAACCAAATGGTAACCGAGTTGCTGATTGATTGGATGGGCCCCACTGCTTCTCCCTCCTTCTCTCTCGGACTCTATTATCTACCCGAATTAGATAAAGTGACCAAGCTGTCTAGATCACTAGGCTCTGGATAGGATATCAGTTCGTCCTTGAGTTGCTCCAACAACCCCTGGTAAAAAGCCGCTTGTAGTGACTCCTCATTCCAAACACTCAATGTCCTGAACTCGATCATAAAGTCTGCCACACTGCGAGCTCTTTGGCGAAGAGTGAACAAACGTTTAGGTCTCCTGTCGTTCCCAAACGGCTGAAGCCCATTCCAGGACTGGATGGTCAAAAAGCCTTCTCATCTCTCCCGTGAATTCCTGGTATGAAGCCATGCAGGTCTCCTGTCGTTCCCAAACGGCTGAAGCCCATTCCAGAGCTCTTCCACGCAGCAGTTCAATAACAAAGGCTATCCTAGCCTTGTCAGTGGCGGAAGAATGGGGCTGCAGATCAAACACTAACCCACACTGCATAAGAAACGAACGGCATCTTCCCAAATCCCCTTCATATTTATCAGGCGTCGGTACCTTGGGTTCACGGAAGGAAACCGCACTAGACACGGCAGGTGAGATGGGTGAAACGGGTGCTGAATGAATCGCCGGCAAACTGAGCTGATCCTGGATTTGTGTCAAGCTAGCAGATAAGTTCTGGATTGCACCCGCTATCTCCTCTAGCGCCGTCTTGTGTTGTCCCGATGTCTTCCCCTGCTGGGTAATGGCATGGCAAACGGAGTCCAGGTCCGCTGGGTTCATCCTTGGCCGGATCGTTCTGTCACGTTTCTTCAAAATCGAACCCAGAAGCAGACCAGGACAAGGAGAGTAGGAAGAAGGTGAGTATTTATTTACAAGTGAATGTGAATGGGTAGATATATCCAGGTGGCGTAGCGGGCAGCAGTGGTGAGTTGATGGGAGTAAATAGGTGGATCCAATGGGGAAGCGGAATCCTCCGACGACCAGGCGGGAATGGGGTAAATGATTCGGTAACTGAAGACAGAACAAACGGAGGTAAGTTTAAGGCAAGCAATACGTAAAAAACAACAAAACAAATTCTATCCAACTTGAGGCTGATACTATGGCACAACATACTGTTCATGGCTAACGATCCGGCAGGGAATGGATGTCAGGTCCGGGCTTATGAAGAGGAGAGATGATGATCAGGACTAGGTGTGCAGATAGCTGATGGGATACAGGTGCGGGTAATCAGAACTCCCAACTGGCTACATTGCCCGGCAACCAGACAGGGTGCGTTCCAGGACGCCGGAAAAAACACTCCAGGACAGAACACAGGCAAAAAACAGACTCAGGAAACGGGATTCGTGACAATATGAATATTTTCTCCAAACGATTTGAGGGAGTGTGCACATGCGGCTATGCTGTGTTGAGCAGATAACAAATAAATAGGTACTCCTATATGCTTAATTTAGAGTTATTAATGGAACTTTAGATGTTCTACAAACATCGGGCTATATGTTTTGATTTTTAATACATTGTAAGGCTACATGATACGATTCTAATGATGATTTGAAAGAAGTCTCTTGAAAGGCATGAGCTCTGCTTGTTGTTTTGTGCAGGCTGTACACACTCCAATAGTCTCTCTTTCAAAATTTGGCAAGCACTTGATCATGCCTCAAATTTCACAGCGGCATCCCCTTTGTGGGCCATAATGCATCCTAAAAAAATCCATGCCTTTTGAGGCCTGGAGTGCTATGTTGTGCCCTTCTCCCTGAGTGTGCTGCGCAATCTGGCTCTCCATCACCTGATTGGGTCTTTCTCACAGGTTACAAATGAAGACAGACTCATCTGGGACGCAACTGCGCACGTCCTTATCCAATTCCCGAGGTGCATATTGAAGATTAGGAAGAACTGTCCACCTTTACTTTTCTTCAGACAACAAGATTAGGCCTAACGAACAACAAAAGCACTAGCCTATGTCATTCTACTATCCCCCATAGTACAAAAGTCGACCTATTCTATTCTGTGCGAGAAATAAATATTCCCAACATAGTCTGGGACAGTTGTGGGATGTGATAGACCCCAAATGTACACAACCACTAGCATTAAAAAAAACATTTTTATTAATGCAATGTGGCTGACAGAACAGAATGTTGATAAACTATTAGGCTATTTCTTCACATTAAAAGCGCAGCATGGTCGTAGGCTATAAACAGGAATGTATCATTAGCGGAAAACACCATTATCAAAAGTGACCGCAAATGCAATTATGCATATGATGCCTTTATTATAAAGGTGCATTTTATGGTGAAAATGATCTCTGTTTATGTATGTCAGTTAGGCTCTACACCCCTTGTAAAGCTGAGTAATGTGCTTAATTTTAAGAAGTTATTTGGCCACTTTAGATTACAAACCCTCCTAATCTTGTCTTTACATACACTAAATAATATATGTGTAACATTTGTTTTGATTTAGAATGGACCATTATCATGCACCTGTATTGAAACGGGCAGCGGGGGGAAATACGTGTCATCTTTACACTTAAATAGGGAAAACAATACTACGTGTCATCTTTACACTTAAATAGGGAAAACAATACTACGTGTCATCTTTACACTTAAATAGGGAAAACAATACTACGTGTCATCTTTACACTTAAATAGGGAAAACAATACTACGTGTCATCTTTACACTTAAATAGGGAAAACAATACTACGTGTCATCTTTACACTTAAATAGGGAAAACAATACTACGTGTCATCTTTACACTTAAATAGGGAAAACAATACTACGTGTCATCTTTACACTTAAATAGGGAAAACAATACTACGTGTCATCTTTACACTTAAATAGGGAAAACAATACTACGTGTCATCTTTACACTTAAATAGGGAAAACAATACTACGTGTCATCTTTACACTTAAATAGGGAAAACAATACTACGTGTCATCTTTACACTTAAATAGGGAAAACAATACTACGTGTCATCTTTACACTTAAATAGGGAAAACAATACTACGTGTCATCTTTACACTTAAATAGGGAAAACAATACTACGTGTCATCTTTACACTTAAATAGGGAAAACAATACTACGTGTCATCTTTACACTTAAATAGGGAAAACAATACTACGTGTCATCTTTACACTTAAATAGGGAAAACAATACTACGTGTCATCTTTACACTTAAATAGGGAAAACAATACTACGTGTCATCTTTACACTTAAATAGGGAAAACAATACTACGTGTCATCTTTACACTTAAATAGGGAAAACAATACTACGTGTCATCTTTACACTTAAATAGGGAAAACAATACTACATGTCATCTTTACACTTAAATAGGGAAAACAATACTACGTGTCATCTTTACACTTAAATAGGGAACACAATACTACATGTCATCTTTACACTTAAATAGGGAAAACAATACTATGTGTCATCTTTACACTTAAATAGGGAAAACAATACTACGTGTCATCTTTACACTTAAATAGGGAACACAATACTACGTGTCATCTTTACACTTAAATAGGGAAAACAATACTACGTGTCATCTTTACACTTAAATAGGGAAAACAATACTACGTGTCATCTTTACACTTAAATAGCGAATGGAGGACGATTTTCCCGGTGGTTTATTTTCATGCCAGCCAGGTAGGCTACCAGGGTGTTAACAAACAGGACACCAACTGTATCATCAATTGATCACATTTTTACCAATGTTGCAGAACTTTGCTCTAAAGCCATATCCATACCCATTGGATGTACAGTACTGACCATAATGTAGTGGCCATATCTAAAATAAGTGGATAAAAGATCATGTTTTGTACTGACCAATATTTGTTGGTCTGATGTGTGTAATGAGGAGCATCCAGACACGGCACTTGAAGTATTTAGCTGACACAGTAAACATCTGTGTTCTGCCCCTAGGCAAGGCACTGTTCCAGGGCGCCAAAGACACATTTCAGTTAAATGCATTCAGTTGTACAACTGGCTAGGTATCCCCCTTCCCCCTATTCGTTTATTAAATTGTTTCTACCAGTTATTGATAAGCATGCACCTATTAAAAAACTGACTGTTAGAACTGTGGATTGACGAGGAATTTAAAGTTGTATGATTGAGAGGGATGAGGAAAAGGAGTGGTGAAGTCTGGCTGCACATCTGACTGGCAAATTTACTGTAGATTGAGAAATGACGTGACAAAACTAAACAAAAAGAAATTGTATTATGAAATAAAGATAAATTAATGGAACCTTCTTTAATATCAAACATGTAAAGTGTGGTGTACCGCAGGGCAACTCTCTAGGCCCTCTACTCTTTTCTATTTTTACCAGTGACCTGCCGCTGGCATTCAACAAAGCATTTCTGTCCATGTATGCTGATGATTCAACCATATACGCATCAGCAACCACAGCTAATGAAGTCACTGAGTCTTTTTTGGAATGGGTGGCCAGTAATAAACTTGTCCTGAACATCGGAGTACCTCAGGGCAGCTCTCTTGGACCTCTACTTTTCTATTTCTATTTTTACTAAAGACCTGCCACTTGCATTAAACAAAGTCTGTGACACAGACATGCCACCAGGTTTTTCACAGTCCACAGATCCAGAACAAATTCAAACGATCAGTATTATATAGAGCCATGAGTGCATGGAAGTCCCTTCCATCTCAGATTCCTCAAGTGAATAGCAAACTTGGTTTGAAAAACCCCACATAAAGCAATTGCTCACGGCACAACACCTCTTCCCTATTTAAGCTAGATATTTTGTGTGTATGTTCTGATATGTAGACTGTGTGAAGTTGAAAATGTATGTAGTTATATCCATAAACTCTTCTTGTCTATTCATGTTCTGTATTATGTAATGTTTCATGTTTTTTTCTGCTTTCTCAACCGCTAATGGGGATCCCAATAAAATACCAACATTTTGTGCACTATTTAGCACTAAGGTGCCATATATAGGGTGCCATTTGGGATGCAGCTCCATAACAAGCCATGTCAGTTAGGCTGCCAGAATCTTGACTTTAATAAAGTTAAGGCTACAGTAATAATGACGATAGAAAGAGAACACACTAAAAATAATGAGCCAATAAGATTCAGAATATGAGAAATATGAAACAGGAAAGATCCCTCTGACACCCAAAGGGTTGACTTTTCTTTCTCGGTAGATTGAAATGATCCCTTTTCTTGAACTCAATTCAAAATAAAATCAATTCATAAACAAATTATTTTTATGATTTGGTTTGAGGGAGGAGAGAGCAGTCTGTAACAGTCATGTAAAATGAAATCAAACTTAATTGAAAGTGCATTTAAATTGCAACAAACTGTACTGTAAAAACAATCAAATAATTTGTTTTACAATAAATCAATTACATGATGTTAAGACTGTTGAGAGGTCTTGTAAGTGAAAGTCGCTTTTCTTTCTCTAGCAGAATTAATTATTGTCCAGGTCAAAGGGCAAACCACTATTTTTACAGCTCTCTTCACAGTTTGGTGTAAAGACACAAACACCCACATGCCGATTACAACATTTCTGACATTTTACAACCCTGCTACAACTACAAAAAAATTGCTTTCACGATATAGTGTGACAAATTTACTTGAAGAAAACATTCATCTCTCTGTATGAAGAATATGAAAGCTTGACAAAGCAGTGTGTGATTATCTTGCGGTAAATGTTTCGAGTTTGTTGGTTAACTTCTGTTCCGCTGTTAGTTAGGCCTGGGCTGGAAGGATGAAATGCTGACTTCAGTGAATTCCTGTCTGGATTGTTGCAGTAAAGTAAATGACTGCCTGGAAAGTAGAGCTGCAATAATCATCCCCTGTGTAACCAGAGAACCTCAGACTTCACAGCCATAATGGATAACCCACCAACCCCCGACTGGAGACAGCCATACTGACTGTAGACACCGGTGGTGGGCCGTCTGGGCTAAAGCCCAAGCCCCCAACCCACACCTGGTCCCCGGCAGCTAGACCAACCTGGGTAGAAGTTAGAACTCCAGGGGCTAGTTTCCCAGACAAAGATTAAGCATAGTCCTGGATTAACAGGTTCATGTTCTCATCAGAACTACCAATACCGAACTGAAGAAACCTTTAGAAGTGAAAAGCTGATGTACTACAATATGAAATCAGACTGCTTATTCAACATAAAGATTCGAGGTCCAGAGTTAAAGCTTGGGTAAATATTTAGAGTAGCCAGTGAATTAGCCTCGCTAGTGGATTTACATACATCCCTTCCTGTTGGGAAATTGTTCTAAAAGGTTCAACATCTCTTTATGGCGGTGTCGAAATGGCACCCTATTTTGACACAGCCATTGTCTCTTTGTTATCATTGGGACTTTTGTACTCTTAAAATATACTGCATAAATTCAGGCATATTCTAAGCACTGAAATAGGCTCCTGAATCTTCAGAGTAACTGTGTGCTGTGTGGTAGGTTGCCTCCCACCATCCCTTAAGTTCCCCCACTCCCCTGTGGGGCTAGCTAGGCCCCCCAGTCTGGGTGACAGCAGGGTCCTGTCTGGTTTTGCTCTGGAGGGGTACAGGCTCAGGCTTGAGGAAGGGGGAACAGCGGGGGGTTGGGGCTCCTTGACGATAGGGGTGAGGGGCTGGGGGGAGCCTCCAGGATGCCAACTCCTGTCTGACCTGCACTAAACACTCCTCTCTCACTAATACACCATAAATCAATTCTCCACGGAGGGAGTGATGGAGAGGGGGATGAGGATTGAGATTTTTTTTAAATCCCAGTCTTTTATCTAATTAAAGTGTCAGACAAGAGAACAGCGGGGAGTCCAGAATACACCCTGACTGTAAAAACTGCTCGTGCACAGCTAAAAGCATGCAGACGCACACACGCACACACTGGACATAAGACACACACACTCACACTCCTTCTAATAAATGAACATACCTAACCACATACCCACCCGTGGACTTTGCGTAATACTCTTCAGACAGTTAGACTCGGACTGCCGACAGAGCTGGCTATATACTGTCTGTTGTTCTCTAAAGTATAGTCTGCACTCATATGGCTCCATCCAGGGGATGTGACTGATCTTTATCACAGATCCTAGATCAGCCCTAAATCTGTTATACTGTACTCCACTAGACAGGCATCCTAGTACCCAACAGAGAAACACACACACACACACACACACACACACACACACACACACACACACACACACACACACACACACACACACACACACACACACACACACACACACACACACACACACACACACACACACACACAGCGAGCAGGAAGAGAAAAAGAGTAGAGAAAATATTAACGGAAACAAATCTTCTCTGTACATTTAATACTGTTTTATTTCTCTAACCTATGTAAAGCTCAAATACACTTTACAATAGGTCAGCTAACAGACGTCACAGCTGCAGTTTGCCGTGCATTTTATGGATTGGATCATGTGTGTTTTTCAAGAGGCAATACTTTATCTGGCTCTCTAGCTTTAGGCTTCTTTGCATTACTATACTGTACTACACACTAAATTGTAATGCAATTACATATATTTCGAAAACGGTATAAATGCAGACACAGGAGGCAGATGGATGAGCTCCGATATTTATTATAACAAGAGGAGTAAGCAAAAGGCAGGTCGGGGACAGGCGAGAGTTCATTAAGTCCAAACAGTACCAGGGGATAGGCAGGCTCGAGGTCAGGACAGGCAGGGGTTCAGTTATCAGGTGCGAGTCCAAACAGTACAAGGGGATAGGCAGGCTCCAGGTCAGAAAAGGCAGAGTGGTCAGACAGGCGGGTTCGGCATCAGGACAGGCAAGGTTCAAAACCAGGAGGGTTAGAAAAAAACTGAGACTGGGAAAAACAGGAGCTAGGAAAAACACTGGTTGACTTGGCAAAACAAGACGAACTGGCACAGAGAGAGGAAACACAGGGATAAATACACCTCTCAAATTAAGATCCTACATCTGTACATCTATAGAACAAGCAGAGAGTGTTTCACTGTCTGCTCAGTCAGTTCAAAGAAAACTCTTAGAAAGAGACAGCTAGCTATTTCACTTGCTCTGGAAATGTAAACATATGTTTCCCATGCCAATAAATCCCCTTAAATTGAAATTGAGAGAGCAAGAGAGAGAGAGATTGGACTAAAGAAATGTAACTTAGCAGATGTTATTCAGTCTTCTCCTCTGCTCTATAGAACACCCAGGAGTCTTGTTAGTGAGTAGATCAGTCAGGAAACAGAAGAGTGTGCCTGTGTGTGTGTGTGTGCATGTGCCTGTGTGCCTACCACGTCTCCATCTCAGAAAAAGAGAGAGACAATTCAAAGATTCTTCTGTCACACTAAATGAAACCATCAATGTCTGACAACTGATTAAAAAGTCTCACAGAGAAAAAAAAGGGGGAAAAGTTCTCACACTTGACACGCTGTTCTTATGTATGACGTAACACGGAGCCCTTACCGTGGTGTATTGGCCATATACCACAAACCCCCGAGGTGCCTTATTGCTATTATAAACTTGCTACCAACATAATTAGAGCCGTAAAAACAAATGAAGAGGCGACCCAGGGATGCTGGCGTTCTAGGCAGAGTTCCTCTGTCCAGTGTCCGTGTTCTTTTGCCCATCTTAATCTTTCCTTTTTATTGGCCAGTCTGAGATATGGCTTTTTCTTTGCAACTCTGCCTAGAAGACCAGCATCCCGGAGTCGCCTCTTCACTGTTGACATTGAAACTGGTGTTTTGTGGGTACTATTTAATGAAGCTGCCAGTTGAGGACTTGTAAAGTGTCTGTTTCTCAAACTAGACACTCTAATGTACTTGTCCTCTTGCTCAGTTGTGCACTGGGGCCTCCCACTCCTCTTTCTGTTTTGGTTAGAGCCAATTTGCGTTGTTCTGTGAAGGGAGTAGTACACAGCGTCTTGACATTTTCTCGCATGGAATAGCCTTCATTTCTTCGAACAAGAATAGACTGATGAGTTTCGGAAGAAAGTACTTTGTTTCTGGCCATTTTGAGCCACTGCCACTCTTGCCATCGAACCCACAAATGCTGATGCTCCAGATACTCAACTAGTATAAAGAAGGCCAGTTTTATTGCTTCTTTAATCAGAACAACAGTTTTCAGATGTGCTAACATAATTGCAAAAGGGTTATCTAATGATCAATTAGCCTTTTAAAATTATAAACTTGGATTAGCTAACACAACGTGCCATTGAAACACAGGAGTGATGGCCATATTGCTATTATAAACTTGCTACCAACATAATAATGGGCCTCTGTACGCCTATGTAGATATTTCATAAAAAATCATCCGTTTCCTGTTGCAATAGTCATTTACAACATTAACAAAGTCTACACTGTATTTCTGATCAATTTTATATAAAAAAATTTGCTTTAAAAAAAAAACATTTCTAAGCGACAACAAACTTTTGAACAGTAGTGCATATTATTTACATTTGAATATAAATGAAACATTCAAAACAATTAAAATATATTGATGAACTAAAAGCAATACAAAATAAAATACAAAAACAATAAATCATTAATTCACGCTCTTTCCCCTCACTCATTTACTCACTCACCGATACAAGGCCAAATGGACATATCCTAAAGGATTTGATGTCAAATTAGCTCTAGCGCAGTGGTTCCCAATTACATTCAGCCGTGGGCTGATTTTTGCTTCAGCAGATGGTCGGGGGGCTGGAACATAGTTATAAATCATTTGTACACTGCAATTGAACGCAAGAATCCCAAACAGATATAGTATTTGACAAAAACGGAATCATTTCAAACCTTGATTTACTTTGGG
The DNA here is from genome assembly GCF_002021735.2 of Oncorhynchus kisutch. Lineage (NCBI taxonomy): Eukaryota > Metazoa > Chordata > Actinopteri > Salmoniformes > Salmonidae > Oncorhynchus > Oncorhynchus kisutch. The sequence goes on from NC_034196.2 coordinate 6,445,213, forward strand.
ATACGATCACATATGCCTCTCTATTTATGCGTGGGAATACTTGGGAACAAGTAGTCAAATGAAATCACCTGCAGGCCTATTGGGGATCCCTGCACTAGAGGCTACAACAGAACCTCATGGAAATGCAAAATTAATGAACAAACCTTTGAGACCCCTGAAATAGAGGGGGCTATAGATTTGCAATAGATTCATAAGCTATAGGCTACATAAGCTGTAGCCAAATGTACAGAGTGCGTGAAGTTATGTAGTGTTCCTTGATAAAACAAAAACAAAGAAGTTCTGTTCTATTGCCTTCACTTGCCTCTGAATTTGCTGTTTCTTTTTCAGTAAACACTGATTTTCAAAGTGAACCGTGTCTATCCTGGCTCACTTTGCAGTGAAGAGCAGTCCAGCACAGCTAAAAAGATGCTTACAGGCAGCATAGGCAGGCAGGCAGGCCTTTGTTCAGTTTGAGAGACAGCTTCTTTATGTATAGAAAGGAATGAAGCAAGTGCATCGTGTATGACACACAGGCAAGGTACCCAACCAGCTTCCCTGTACCTTGTGACCTTTTTGGCATCAGTGATGAGAGCAAATAATCTTTATCAGATGAATGCTGCCTCTGTTGCGTTGTCTCATCCTCTGCTATTGTGTCAAGATGATGCTTCAGGTAGACCAAGTCTGTATAGTGGCGAATACACCACATACACATGTTTAATACTTCTGCAAATTCTGCTTTATGTGGCAACTTAGTTAATCATATCACTGACATTACAATTGCCCAAACAAAGGCTTTCCGTACTTGTTATTTTCAGATACTGAGACTTAAGAGAGTTGGTCAGATGTTCTCTGACCTAAAAAGTTGTCTAACGTTGAGATGAGCCTATGTCTAGCTGTACCTATTGTGTAGAGACACACAGTTACAGTATGTGCAAAATGTATCACTTCATATAACACACACACAATCAAATTAGACTGATGTGTACACAAAACATTACTTGTGAGAAACACTGATTTTGAATGAAACACCAATCATGGAGGTTTATGCAATGAATGATAGGCATACAACTCTCATTAATGTGTCCTGAATGGCTTCGACTTCGTCTCGGGCCTAACAACACCCATGCCAATATATCCTCCAAACACCGGCTTCTCTGGCATTATCATGTTTTATTTTTTGTAGGAAGCAACCTCTGCCATCCTGTGTAAGCAGCTTCCCACTGGGCAAAAACTGGTTGAATCAATGTTGTATACACGTCACTTCAACTCCAAAATTCAAGGGGACGCACAAGACATTCTCCAAACACCCCACAGGGCCGACATCCCCGTTATTTGCAAGGGAAAATGACACATGTACAGAGGACAAAGAGCCAGAGAAGGCGAGTGGGAAAGCTGGGGGGGTGGGGGGGGGGGGGGCTGTGCATGTTTGTAAACAACAGCTGGTGCACGAATTCTAAGGAAGTGTAGATTTTGCTCGCCTGAAGTAGAGTATATTGTGATAAATTGCAGGCCACACTACTTGCCTCGAGAGTTTTCAGCTATACTTTTCGTGGCTGTTTATTTACCACCACAGACAGATGCTGGCACTAAGACTGCACTCAGTCAGCTGTGTAAGGAAATAAGCAAACAGGAAACCACTCACCTAGAGGCGGCGCTCCTAGTGGCGCTCCGCAGCCGACGTGAGTAAGACCTTTAATGGCGCTCTGCAGCCGACGTGAGTAAGACCTTTAAACAGGTCAACATACACAAGGCTGCGGGGCCAGACGGATTACCAGGACGTGTGCTCCGGGCATGTGCTGACCAACTGGCAGGTGTCTTCACTGACATTTTCAATATGTCCCTGATTGAGTCTGTAACACCAGACCCGTAGCACTCACATACGTAGCCATGAAGTAATTTGAAAGGTTGGCAATGGCTCACATCAACACCATTATCCCAGAAACCGTAGACCCACTCCAATTTGCATACCGCCCAAACAGATCCACAGATGATGCAATCTCTATTGCACTCCACACTGCCCTTTCCCTCCTGGACAAAAGGAACACTTATGTGAGAATGCTATTCATTGACTACAGCTCAGCGTTCAACACCATAGTAAAGCTCACCACTAAGCTAAGGATCCTGGGACTAAACACCTCCCTCTGCAACTGGATCCTGGACTTCCTGAAGGGCAGCCCCCAGGTGGTGTGGGTAGGTAGCAAAACATCTGCCACGTTGATCCTCAACACTGGAGCTCCCCAGGAGTGCGTGCTCTGTCCCCTCCTGTACTCCATGTTCACCCATGACTGCATGGTCAGGCACGACTCCAACACCATCATTAAGTTTACAAACGACACAACAGTGGTAGGCCTGATCACCGACAACGACGAGACAGCCTATAGGGAGGAGGTCAGAGACCTGGCCGGGTGGTGCCAGAATAACAACCTATCCCTCAACGTAACCAAGACTAAGGAGATGATTGTGGACTACAGGAAAAGGAGAACCAAAGCACGCACCCATTCTCATCATCGGGGCTGTAGTGGAGCAGGTTGAGAGCTTCAAGTTCCTTGGTGTTCACATCACCAACAAACTAACATGGTCCAAACGCACCAAGACAGTCGTGAAGTGGGCATGACAAAGCCTATTCCCCCTCAGGAAACTAAAAAGATTTGGCATGGGTCCTGAGATCCTCAAAAGGTTCTACAGCTGCAACATCGAGAGCATGGTTGGAGACTGGTTGCATCACTGCCTGGTACGGCAATTGCTCGGCCTCCGACCGCAAAGCACTACAGAGGGTACTGCGTACGGCCCAGTATAAGCTGCCTGCCATCCAGGACCTCTCCACCAGGCTCTAAAAATTGTCAAAGACCCCAGCCACCCCAGTCATAGACTATTCTCTCTACTACAGCATGACAAGCGGTACCGGAGTGCCAAGTCTAGGACAAAAAGGCTTCTCAACAGTTTTTACGCCAAAGCCATAAGACTCCTGAACAGGTAATCAAATGGCTACCCAGACTATTTGCATTGTGTGCCCCCCCAACCCCTCTTTTTACGCTGCTGCTACTCTCTGTTTAGCATATGTGCATAGTCACTTTAACTATACATTCAGGTACATACTACCTCAATTGGGCCGACCAACCAGTGCTCCCACACATTGGTTAACCGGGCTATCTGCATTGTGTCCCGCCACCCACCACCCGCCAACCCCTCTTTTACATTACCGCTACTCTCTGTTCATCATATATGTATAGTCACTTTAATCATATCTACATGTACATACTACCTCAGTCAGCCTGACTAACCGGTGTCTGTATGTAGCCTCGCTACTTTTATAGCCTCGCTACTGTATATAGCCTGTCTTTTTACTCTTGTTTTATTTCTTTACTTACCTATTGTTCACCTAATACCTTTTTAGCACTATTGGTTAGAGTCTGTAAGTAAGCATTTCACTGTAAGGTCTACCTGTTGGATTCGGCGCACGTAACAAAGAAACATTTTATTGTCTTCTGACTCTCCTCTGTCTTCATTGTTTTTCACACACACTGCTTTGATGAAAACCACCCCCCCCCCGATTATTTTTGCTTTTTTGAAAATCTTCATTCCTTTTGTGCGCACAGCTTGATTTGATTGCCCTATTTTGCGAGCAATGCGTAAAATTTGATTTGATTGGTCACTGACTAAACAGCATCAATTTCCATCAATTCCCATTATTAAAGTGGCTGGAGTTTAGTCAGTGTGTTGGCAGCAGCCACTCAATGTTAGTGGTGGCTGTTTAACAGTCTGATGCGTTGTGCAGACCTCACTACCTTCTGGAGAGCCTTACGGTTGTGGGCGGAGCAGGCGGTGATACAGCCTGACAGGATGCTCTTGATTGTGCATCTTTATTTATTTATTTTATTTTACCTTTATTTAACTAGGCAAGTCAGTTAAGAATAAATTATTATTTTCAATGACGGCCTAGGAACAGTGGGTTAACTGCCTTGTTCAGGGGCAGACCGGTGATTCGATCTAGTAACCTTTCGGTTACTAGTCCAACGCTCTAACCACTAAGCTATGCTGCTGAAGTTTGTGAGTGCTTTTGGTGACAAGCCGAATTTCTTCAGCCTCCTGAGGTTGAAGAGTTGCTGCTGCGCCTTCTTCACGACACTGTCTGTGTGGGTGGACCAATTCAGTTTGTCCGTGATGTGTACGCCGAGGAACTTAAAACTTACTACCCTCTCCACTACTGTCCCATCGATGTGGATAAGGGGGTGCTCCCTCTGCTGTTTCCTGAAGTCCACAATCATCTCTTTTGTTTTGTTGACGTTGAGTGTGAGGTTATTTTCCTGACACCACACTCTGAGGGCCCTCACCTCCTCCCTGTAGCCCGTCTCGTCGTTGCTGGTAATCAAGCCTACCACTGTAGTGTTGTCCGCAAACTTAATGATTGAGCTGGAGGCGTGCATGGCCACGCAGTCGTGGGTGAACAGGTAATACAGGAGAGGGCTCAGAACGCACCCTTGTGGGGCCCCAGTGTTGAGGATCAGCGGGGTGGAGATGTTGTTGCAATGGAGATGAAGATGGATGCATTCTCTAAGCGTTGTTTCAGAGACCTTGTGAGTCAGGAAAAAATGTATAAAAAAATAAGTTGCTAAGAGAATCCCCAAAGACTCTGAGGGCAGACCGAACCAGGAAATAATAAGGAGACCTTCTGTTCTACACGGATGATCCTAATACTTGGCACACAGTTCTCCACACCATCAACTAACTTATAATGTCAGAAAACAAAACAATGAGGCAACTGTACATTGATTCCACCCACAAATGTAACATTAATATTTATAATTAAGGCAACTGTGATGGTACAAGGTTCGGAGGCCAGTCTGGATCAATGTGTCCACTACTTCAACCAAATAAAACCTCTTGTTACTGAACTTAAAACCTCTCCACTGTCACTACCTACAACAGCCTCCACTCCCTCTGTTCCCCAGTATGTAGTCCCCAATATCCCTCTCCCTTCCTCGCTTGCAGCAGACACAACCCTGAGCATGCCTCTCTCACACGTGACACCTGCAGTACCACAACACAGAGGAGGAGGTCAGCCTGATGCGTCAGCATAGGGATGAGATCCGGGAGCTGCAGTGTGCAATGGTAAATGTTGAGGAGGACAACCAGGCTCTCAGGATGGAAGTGCGCAGACCTAGACACAGTCAACACCAGCCACACGCAGGACCTGCAGAAGGAGCTACCTGAGCTAAGGCAGGAATATCTCAGCCACCACCATCCACTCTACAAAGAGTCCCACAAAAAACCCAGGACCAAGCCAACAGCTGAATCAGAACCCACCAACCAACCCAACCAAACAACCCAACCAACGAATGCACCAACCCAGCTGAGCCCCTCCACCACCATCTCACAGACTGTAATTACCCCCATCACTCTTGCCATCCTCCACAGACCTGACGAGAAACCAGACTCCAATGGAAAGTTTATATTAGAGAATAAACTTTTCCCAAATAAAAAGGTAGAGAGCTATGGAGCTCTTGACTGTGGCCCAGCTTTGCTCCCCCAGCCACATCATCATTCACACGGGGACCAATGACATACGTGCCCAACAGAAAAGGGTGGCCACATCACTAATGGGAGCGATAGAGAGGGCCTCCACCATCTTCCCCCTTGCGAAGATTGTAATATCTACAAGTAATATCTACAGGCCTGGGCCAAAGCAAGGAAAACTGGACTGGCAATCTTTCAGACAATTGAGAAACAGATGTACCGTCTTGATTACTAGCTACTTTTTAAGCTCCATCTCTGACCGAATGCACTGAAGTGTACAAATTCCTCTTCTTCCCTGCCTAAGCAAGTTCTGTCTGACTCTGGCATCATAACTGAGAATAATGGGATAAGTGAAGTTTTTAATTATCATTTTATCTCAGCAGGCTTCTTATTTGAGAAAAAACTGCGGTTTAATTGACCCTGGTCAGTTAACCGACTGCCCTTCCCTCTGCTAGCCTCTGACTCAACGGTTTACCCATCAACTTCTAATGAATCTTTGTTTCATTTAAACAATTTACTATCTGTGATGTGCTAGATGCCTTAGTTGTGCAGTTACCCCTTCATTATAAAGCCATTGCGGTTTATCATAGCACAATGCTCTTTATTACGGATGCCAATTTTAGTACTCATCACTGCATTCTCTACCAGAAAGTTGGTTGACCCTCTTTGATGTCACGAAGATAGGTTGATACTTTGCTATGTTTTCATTTATAAAGCCCTTTTACAAAATGTCCCACTGTATCTAACATCATTACTAAACTTTAGACATATGAGTTACCACACCCGGTCTCATTCCTTGGGTCTTTACTGAGTTAAGTAAATCAGCTTTTAGTTTTCTTGCACCTTATTTGTGGAACAAATGTGGATCTTCAAAATGTTCTTAAATGTGATGTTCTGGTGCCTCTAGGGTAATTAAGATAGCTGATTGAGGACCTTATTACTGATGAATGTCATGTTCTGGTGCCTCTTGGGTAATTAAGATAGCTGATTGAGGACCTTATTACTGATGAATGTGATGTTCTGGTGCCTCTAGGGTAATTAAGATAGCTGATTGAGGACCTTATTACTGATGAATGTGATGTTCTGGTGCCTCTAGGGTAATTCAGATAGCTGATTGAGGACCTTATTACTGATGAATGTGATGTTCTGGTGCCTCTAGGGGTAATTAAGATAGCTGATTGAGGACCTTATTACTGATGAATGTGATGTTCTGGTGCCTCTAGGGTAATTAAGATAGCTGATTGAGGACCTTATTACTGATGAATGTGATGTTCTGGTGCCTCTAGGGTAATTCAGATAGCTGATTGAGGACCTTATTACTGATGAATGTGATGTTCTGGTGCCTCTAGGGTAATTCAGATAGCTGATTGAGGACCTTATTACTGATGAATGTGATGTTCTGGTGCCTCTAGGGTAATTAAGATAGCTGATTGAGGACCTTATTACTGATGAATGTGATGTTCTGGTGCCTCTAGGGTAATTAAGATAGCTGATTGAGGACCTTATTACTGATGAATGTGATGTTCTGGTGCCTCTAGGGGTAATTAAGATAGCTGATTGAGGACCTTATTACTGATGAATGTGATGTTCTGGTGCCTCTAGGGTAATTAAGATAGCTGACTGAGGACCTTATTACTGATGAATGTGATGTTCTGGTGCCTCTAGGGTAATTAAGATAGCTGATTGAGGACCTTATTACTGATGAATGTGATGTTCTGGTGCCTCTAGGGTAATTAAGATAGCTGATTGAGGACCTTATTACTGATGAATGTGATGTTCTGGTGCCTCTAGGGTAATTCAGATAGCTGATTGAGGACCTTATTACTGATGAATGTGATGTTCTGGTGCCTCTTGGGTAATTAAGATAGCTGATTGAGGACCTTATTACTGATGAATGTGATGTTCTGGTGCCTCTAGGGTAATTAAGATAGCTGATTGAGGACCTTATTACTGATGAATGTGATGTTCTGGTGCCTCTAGGGTATTTAAGATAGCTGATTGAGGACCTTATTACTGATGAATGTGATGTTCTGGTGCCTCTAGGGTAATTAAGATAGCTGATTGAGGACCTTATTACTGATGAATGTGATGTTCTGGTGCCTCTAGGGTAATTCAGATAGCTGATTGAGGACCTTATTACTGATGAATGTGATGTTCTGGTGCCTCTAGGGTAATTAAGATAGCTGATTGAGGACCTTATTACTGATGAATGTGATGTTCTGGTGCCTCTAGGGGTAATTAAGATAGCTGATTGAGGACCTTATTACTGATGAATGTGATGTTCTGGTGTCTCTAGGGCAATTCAGATAGCTGATTGAGGACCTTATTACTGATGGATGTGATGTTCTGGTGCCTCTTGGGTAATTAAGATAGCTGATTGAGGACCTTATACTGATGAATGTGATGTTCTGGTGCCTCTAGGGTAATTAAGATAGCTGATTGAGGACCTTATTACTGATGAATGTGATGTTCTGGTGCCTCTAGGTTAATTAAGATAGCTGATTGAGGACCTTATTACTGATGAATGTGATGTTCTGGTGCCTCTAGGGTAATTCAGATAGCTGATTGAGGACCTTATTACTGATGAATGTGATGTTCTGGTGCCTCTAGGGTAATTAAGATAGCTGATTGAGGACCTTATTACTGATGAATGTGATGTTCTGGTGCCTCTAGGGTAATTAAGATAGCTGATTGAGGACCTTATTACTGATGAATGTGATGTTCTGGTGCCTCTAGGGGTAATTAAGATAGCTGATTGAGGACCTTATTACTGATGAATGTGATGTTCTGGTGCCTCTAGGGTAATTCAGATAGCTGATTGAGGACCTTATTACTGATGAATGTGATGTTCTGGTGCCTCTAGGGTAATTAAGATAGCTGATTGAGGACCTTATTACTGATGAATGTGATGTTCTGGTGCCTCTAGGGTAATTAAGATAGCTGATTGAGGACCTTATTACTGATGAATGTGATGTTCTGGTGCCTCTAGGGTAATTCAGATAGCTGATTGAGGACCTTATTACTGATGAATGTGATGTTCTGGTGCCTCTTGGGTAATTAAGATAGCTGATTGAGGACCTTATTACTGATGAATGTGATGTTCTGGTGCCTCTAGGGTAATTAAGATAGCTGATTGAGGACCTTATTACTGATGAATGTGATGTTCTGGTGCCTCTAGGGTAATTAAGATAGCTGATTGAGGACCTTATTACTGATGAATGTGATGTTCTGGTGCCTCTAGGGTAATTAAGATAGCTGATTGAGGACCTTATTACTGATGAATGTGATGTTCTGGTGCCTCTAGGGTAATTCAGATAGCTGATTGAGGACCTTATTACTGATGAATGTGATGTTCTGGTGCCTCTAGGGTAATTAAGATAGCTGATTGAGGACCTTATTACTGATGAATGTGATGTTCTGGTGCCTCTAGGGGTAATTAAGATAGCTGATTGAGGACCTTATTACTGATGAATGTGATGTTCTGGTGTCTCTAGGGCAATTCAGATAGCTGATTGAGGACCTTATTACTGATGGATGTGATGTTCTGGTGCCTCTTGGGTAATTAAGATAGCTGATTGAGGACCTTATTACTGATGAATGTGATGTTCTGGTGCCTCTAGGGTAATTAAGATAGCTGATTGAGGACCTTATTACTGATGAATGTGATGTTCTGGTGCCTCTAGGGTAATTAAGATAGCTGATTGAGGACCTTATTACTGATGAATGTGATGTTCTGGTGCCTCTAGGGTAATTAAGATAGCTGATTGAGGACCTTATTACTGATGAATGTGATGTTCTGGTGCCTCTAGGGTAATTAAGATAGCTGATTGAGGACCTTATTACTGATGAATGTGATGTTCTGGTGCCTCTAGGGTAATTAAGATAGCTGATTGAGGACCTTATTACTGATGAATGTGATGTTCTGGTGCCTCTAGGGTAATTAAGATAGCTGATTGAGGACCTTATTACTGATGAATGTGTTTGTTTTCATGTCCTTGTTTTGCTTTCGTATAATTCCCTGGTAAAATAAAGGTAAAATAAACAAATTCATCTTAACCATGTTCCTTCTCTCTTTCTAGAAGCAATCAGTTACAAAGCAAAAATACCGATTGAGGCCTTCAATCAAACGGAGGACAGAGAAATATGTGGTGCGCCAGGTCAAGGCTTCTTGCATGTATGGCTTTGAGACTTAAGTTAACAATAATTCATTTTGGAAAAATATCATGAATTGCCACATTAGACATAACTCAATTTTATGTTGCTTTTCTTCCACCCGAGCCAGGAAGAATAGTCAAGTGGTAGACTTAATGATGACGTCCCCAGTCTAGATTGAAAATCATCATTAGTTGATTAGTTTGAATCAGTTGTGTTGATATAAAAATATTGTTTACTGTGTGGCTCTACAGGAACAGTTGGACACACATTTAAAGGTAGATTTAATAAGCCTAAGCCCCAGTTTATGCTAAATACGTTGTTTGTTCGTATAGCATTTGTACAAGGCAAAAACATTGTTTCCTTGCTGAACAATATATATAATGCCAGTTTCAGTGAGAAGCAATAGCAACATCAAGGCAACTTTGTAATAGCTGACATCCGTTTTTCCAAAGCCAAACCCACCCATTAGCCGCTGAGTTGACCTTTTTAATATACCAAAATATAAACCATTTTCAGTAACTGTTTGCTTTGGACAAAGTTCACTTAAAAAGGCACGAGTTCTGAACTGGGTTTGATCTAGTTTTTGTTTGTTTTAATTATTTAAATGTTGTTCATTATCTTTTAAACTTCCATTGGTTGAAAGCTATTGCTCAGTTACAGTGGTGTAAAGTACTTTAGTAAAAACATTTGAAAGTACTACTTAAGTAGTTTTGGGGGGTATCTAGGCCTTATTTATATTTTTGACAACTTTTGCTTTTAATTCACTACATTCCTCAAGAAAATGACATTTTCCCTGACACAAAAAAGTACTTGTTACAGGAAAATGGTCTAATTCACACACAAGAGAGCATCCCTGGTCATCCCTATTGCCTCTGATCTGGCGAAATCACTAAGCACATGCTTCATTTGTAAATTATGTCTGAGTATTGGAGCGTGCCCCTGGCTAACTGTACATTTAAAAAACCAAGAAAATGGTGCTGTCCTTGCTTAATATAAGGAATTTGAAATTATTAGTACTTTTACTTTTGATACTTAAGTATATTTCAGCAATTACATTTACTTTTGATACTTAAGTATATTTAAAACCAAATACTTTTAGAATTTTACGCAAGTAAGATTTTACTGGGTGACTTCCTCTTTTACTTGAGTCATTTTCTATTAAGGTACCTTTACTTTTACTCAAGTATGACATTTGGATACTTTTCCCACCACTGCTCAGTTATCACTTGGCTCTTGTAAGTTCTGTAGTTGCCTCTTTAAACATCCTAAGGTCAACACCCCCATAGTGTTCACATTTGTATCATGTAATGTTGTAGCTACATTAACAAAATTGCAGCAAACAGTAGAAGTTTCCCAGAATTGTTTGCCAGAAGTTTGCAAGTCAACTAATTTGCATGTTAAAATATGAGCTGTTTGCCAGAAGCCTGTTTTTTTGGTAAGGGTCTTATCCTGCCCTCCCTCTCTGTCTCCCTCCCTGTCTCCCTCCCTGTCTGACTGAGTGCTCTCTTCCTGGAGTGTCTCTCAACGAATGCCAAGAAATAAGATGAGAAATCTCCCCGCTGACGTACTTCCATGTTCTGCTAGTTATTTAGTCCAAATAAACACAGACAGAGAGAGATAGGGACATTGGCTTCACTTGAAATAGCACCCCATTCCCTATGAAGTACACTTTTGCCCCATAGGGTTCTGGTCAAAAGTAGTGTACCATATAGGGAATAGGGTGCTCTTTGGGATGCACCGGGTCACCGACAGGCAGCAGCCAGATACACTACAAAAAATGGATGCTGACTGCAAGAGCAATCTTCTACTTCAGGGTGTAGTTATAGGGGCCCTGTTTTTAACCCTGTGAAAGGACTGGACTTTCTCTTTACTCTGATCTCAGATTACTCAACAGAGAGGGCCTACTTTATTTCATGTTGTTGCTATGGTAGCCATGTGTGTGGTGTCTGTGAGACTTATGATCTTGGTGTTCTTATCCAAATATGGTCGTAGAGAGCCTGGGCAGGATGTTTTGCTCAGGCCAGGCTCCAGGAAGACCCCTCCACTAGAGACAACAACAAAACAAATCATCATAAACAAAAAACAACATTTGTTAATCAGGGCCAAGGGTAAAAGACTCACTGTCCCCCTGCATGTGTGTCTAAGTGTGTGTGTGTGTGTGTATGTGTGTATACATGCACACTCCATTTGGGCCATCACTATCTTGTGTTGTTGTCCTGTCTGTCCCCTTTAATGCCGACCCAGTCGCATCCTGGCTGTGTTGTGTTTTGATCTGACCTGTGCTGTCAACCAATCAGGGTCCAAGGTAACCGTCTAGCGCAATCAGTCAAGCCGTCGCCCCGGTGGAGAACATACCATTATGGGATGTGGAGCGATCATAAGGACACAATTACAGGCATTTATATGGCCGTCATATCAGTCTGATTGACGTCATTAACCTGATGACTGTCTGATATACAGCGTCAATAACAGCAGCCTGGCTGGACAGACTTTAAAGATAGATAGCGTAACAGCTATAACAGTTTACAACGCAACACCCAGAGAGCGAGAGAGAAATAGAGAGAGAACTAGAGAGGTGGACTGACTGGCTTGCTGGCTGGCTGGCTGGGTGAATATCCTGGCTTGGTGGACTGTAATTGTTGTTTTTTCATGCAACTCCACAATGGAGCATTAAACTGAACAGTGGAACTCCAAAGAGGCATGACGTTTGATGCTGCCGGTGGGTCACCCGCCAGGTGAGTCACCCGCCGGGCGGGCAGGGCTAGCTGGCGGACCTGGCAGGGCAGGCACCATATTGTTGGCTAATGATAGATTTTTTTTAAAGATAAGAAGTTATAGCAGCGTTAGAAGATTTCCAGAAAGTAGAACCCAGGTATGTTCCGATTGCCAAGCCCATAGCCAACCATTAGTAAAGTCATTCATACATACATTCATTCATATACATTTATACATGACCTTTTGTTACCTCCAGCATAAGTGTGAGATGATGGGCGCATGGCCCCCCAGAGCTCCTGCCTCCCCCCTCCCGCTGCGGGGGGGGGGGGGGGGGGGGGGTTCTGCTATGCCAGTGAGACCAAGAAGAAATCCTTGTGGTTCAAGTGTGACATTTGGGCTTGCAAGTCTCTGGCAGTGCTACCTTATCACAAGAGCGTGATTCCAAATCACCACTGCTACATTAGCACTCAGCCAGTTAGCTTAGCTCAGCCATGCTTTTCTAAAATGATCAGGACTCATACATACATAAGATGATCCGATTAAACCTGGATAGCTAGCAGCTACTGTACATGATGTACCTGCCACACAATTATAAGACTAGGTTAGGGTTAGACCCCCCTCCTCCTTCTTGAATGCTCCTTCACTAACAGGTTGGTGACATTTCAAATCCCAATCCCCTTGGTTTGATCACTCTAAAGCCAGGCTTGAGTATACATAATTACCAAAGTGGTAAAAACTGAAATACAGTTCTTCCGTTGCCAAGCAACTGCATGCCTCAAAGTAGCTGGAATTTAAACAGTGGAAGTGGTCCAATTTTCCTGGGGACCATTGTGACGTGGAGTGGATTGCAGTCTGTGTGTGAGTGTGTGTGCCCCTAGTCAAAAAATCCTATAGTGATTTTTCCAATAGAATCCTATAGGATTTTGTGTCACCTCTATCAGAATCCTATTGGAATCCTTAATGGACTACTTTTTTCCTATTGCAAATCAAAAGTAATCCCAATGGATCCTATATGATTCTCACAGTCCTATATATGATTTTCTGTCACCTCTATCAATAATCCTATTGGAATACTATTGGACTACTTCTTTCCTATTGGAAATGAGTCCTATTGAGTCCTATAGGTTTTTGATAAGACTTGTAGTTTTTTGTCACCCCAATCAGAATAAAATTAGAACTTTTTTACTTAAAGGGATTTTTTACTTAAAGGGATACTTCGGCATTGTGCCCGTTATCTTATTTCCCAGTGTCAGATGAACTTGTGGATACCATGTTTATGCCTCTGTGTCCAGTATGAAGGAAGTTAGGGGTATTTTAACGAGCCAATGCTAACTAGCGTTTGCACAATGACTGGAAGTCTATGGGTATCTGCTAGCAAGCATAATAGACAAATCCTATCAGTGTGCTGGAGTGCAGTGTAGCGGTCTAAGCTCCCGCCTACAAACCACGGGTTTGAGCCTCAGATCGGGTCAACTGTCTCTTCCCTTCTACATCTGTCTTCCTATTTGTCAAGTAAAAAGAACAATAAAGTAACTCCGGCCTCAAAAATAAACATTTTACTGTAGCAAAAATTATGTTTTGGGAAAAAAAATAGATTTGGGAACCAGTCCCATAGTCCCAGTTGGTATTAGATAGAACGTCACAGCCCTACCCTCCTGTTGGGTAAAACAACCTGTAGTTACCTGTGCTACCAGCCATGAGAGTGAGTGTTAGCTAGCTACCGACCGGAACATTAAAATAGCCAATACCAACAACACAAACAAATGAACTACACAGCTCACAAGCAGTGAGTGTAGTTACAAACAGACTATACTAAACAAGTTAAATGTGTTACCTGTGATGAAATGTTTTCCACACACATACGCAGCCTACTTAGACACCGGGTCCCCACATTTCCCACGTCGAACAGCCTGAAGCCACAGAGCTCTTCTTAGGTTGTTTTTTTGTTGACCTGGTTACATGAATATTTAACGACACAGCAGCTTTTTGGCATCTACGACGAAGTTTGCTCTTTTACACTGGGGGTCAATGGGAAAGCATGTTTGTTTCCCCCAATTTGTGGGCGTGGTTGGGAGGAATTCCTTATTATTATATCCTTAAAGATTCTATCCTGTAGGACAAAATCCTATAGGATAGATTGCAACATTTGACAGGATTTTCTTTTTTGATTCTAATAGGATTTTATTTTTGGAATCCTTTAGGTTTTTTTGACTAGAGGAGTCTGTTTGTGCTGTCTGTATATAACCATGAAAGAAGACAAGACAAGCAGCAGTGAGTGACTGACATGACCATCCATTCCCTACAGGGACTCGACCTATCTCCAGTAGCCATTGTATCTTGTGGTCTAATCCATCTACTGTAGAAGAACTACACCCTACACATAACTACACCCTACACATAACTACACACATAACTACACCCTACACGTAACAACGTACATAGAGCATTAATAGCACATTCGTGAAGGTGTAGTAACATTTAGTAGACCATAGATAGAGAGATCTATGTTTGGTAACCTCTCAGTGAACCACTATACTCTAACAGCAGAATCAGTCATATCCAGTTCAGTGATCTGGTCTGTGCCAGAGCTCTCAAGGGTTTGGGTGGGCAGAGTCAGACTAGGGTTCGGGTGGGCAGTATTAACTATGAGATTTGAGATAGATTACAGCTGGGGTGTCTCTAAGACAGAGCAAGAGAGAGAGAGAGAGAGAGAGAGAGAGAGAGAGAGAGAGAGAGAGAGAGAGAGCTGTGGATTTCATTGGGTGATTGTGGCACATTAGTGGAGTTTAAACCTGGGTCTCCTGCTTGCCCCAAAGACTGTGTTAGCCTGCTGAGCTAAAGCCAAGGCATTAGCTTAGGGGGCTAACGCAATTTCATAGATCTGAGGTACTCATCATCACGTGAGCGTAGTTGATCGATTCACTGAGTTACCTGTGGGTGTAAGTCCATTGAGAAACATCATAGGGGACTGACACACTGAAGCAGCTCAGCTCTGCTCAGAATGCGGTTTCTAACACATTTAGTGGGGTGAGGGCTTTGGCCGTTGAGAAACATGGCTGTGAGGCTATAGGGCAGTGTTCTCCAACCCTTTCCTCAAATACCCTAGCCAGTTCTAGAACAGCAGTGAGTGACTGACTCCATTCCCTACAGAGGGTCAACATATCTGCAGGTAGCCTAGTGGTTAGAGCGTTGGGCCAGTAACCGAAAAGTTGCTGGATCGAATCCCCAAGGTGAAAATCTGTCATTCTGCCCCTGAACAAGGCAGTTAACCCACTGTTCCCCAGTAGGCTGTCATTGTAAATAAAAATCTCTAGTAGCCATTGTATCTGGGGTCTAACCCACCCACTGTAGAGGGTCTATAGCCTCCACAGAGATGCAATCACAGCACATTTCAGCAACATCAGATAGGATGTTGAAAATCTGTGGTGGTGAATGTAATAGTACTTTCATTGCAGTGGGAGAGGGTATAAGCCTCATCTTTTTCACAGATTCTCCAGAAAGGAGAAGGGGAGATGAGAAGAGAAGAAAAGAGTGCAAATGTAGACCAGTGGGTATACCCCATCTTCTCATTATCATTTAAATTGATATTTCTGCCTCATCAATTAACATAGAAGTGGCGCTCAGCTCCGAGAGAAATATAGACTTCATGGATGGCAATTACAAGACAGTTGCCATTATGGGAAAAGCATGGCAGGCTGGAGCGCTATAAATGACTGTATTTAGGTAGTTTTCTCTCTCTCTCTCTCACACACACACACACACACACACACACACACACACACACACACACACACACACACACACACACACACACACACACACACACACACACACACACACACACACACACACACACACACACACACACACACACACACACACACACACACACACTGTATTTAGGTAATTTTCTAGTTAAGCTTTGTAATTATATCCATGTTGATTTTAATTGTCCAGGCAGGCACACAATGTGAAGCTGCTGTTTAATTTACTCTATTGCCTCGCAAATGGCACCCTATTCCCTACATAGTGCACTACTTAAAAGTATGTACCAAGCTGTGTGCATCTGGTGGCTAAACCACCTACGATCCTGTTCAGTTGCAGTTTTATCCTTTCCATTATAGTGTGTAATCTTACATCTTGAGTGATAAATAATCGTTGTTTAAGCTAGTCTTTTATTAAAGCTAGTCTTGATGAAGCTAGTCTTGATGAAGCTAGTCTTGATGAAGCTAGTCTTGATGAAGCTAGTCTTGATGAACCACTGTAGTCCAAAACACTTCCTTTGCATTTTATTGACATAAATCATTCATAACAGCATATACACTGACTGTACAAAACATTATGAACACCTGGTCTTTCCATGACATAGACTGACCAGGTAAATCCAGGTGAAAGCTATGGTCCCTTATTGATGTCAATTCTGAAATCGACTTCAATCAGTGTAGATGAAGGGGAGGCGACAGGTTAAAGAAGGATTTTTAAGCCCTGAGACAATTGAGACAATTGAGACAACTCAAAACAAGGAAGGTGTTTTAATGTTTTGTACACTCAGTGCATAAAAGCATTAAGAAGCAGTAACATTTAGTAGATAACCTCTTAGTGAACCACGATAGTCTAACATCAGAATTAGTCAGATCCAGTTCCGTGATCTGGTCTGTGCCAAAGCTCTCGAGGAATGTCTCAGAGTCAGATTAGTGTTTGGGTGGGCATCAGTATTAACTATGAGATTTGAGACAGATTATAGTGGACTAACTACGTGACACACTGGGCATTTTTAAGAGAGAGAGAGAGAGAAAGAGAAAGGAAACAGGGGATTTAGTTGGGTGAGTGAGGTGCATTAGTGGAGTTTGAACATGAGTCTCCAGCTTCAAATCAAATCAAATGTTATTTGTCACATGAGCCGACGACACAGTGAAATGCGTACTCACAAGCCCTTTAACCAACGATGCAGGTTTGAGAAAAATACCTAAAGAAAAAGAATAAATAAAAGTAAAAAATGATTCAACAAATTCATTAAAGGGCTCCTGAGTGGTGCAGTGGTCTAAGGCACTGCATCTCAGTGCAAGAGGTGTCACTACAGTCCCTGGTTTGAATCCAGGCTGTGTCACATCTGGCTGTGATTGGGAGTCCCACAGGGTGGTGCACAATTGGCCCAGCATCGCCAGGGTAGGCCGTCATTGTAAATAAGAATTTGTTCTTAACTAACTTGCCTAGTTAAATAAAAGTTAATAAAATAAAATAAAAGGAGCATCAGTAAAATAACAATAGCAAGGCTATATACAGGGGGTACCGGTACAGAGTCAATAGCAAGGCTATATACAGGGGGTACCGGTACAGAGTCAATGTGGAGGCTATATACAGGGGGTACCGGTACAGAGTCAATAGCAAGGCTATATACAGTGGGTACCGGTACAGAGTCAATAGCAAGGCTATATACAGGGGGTACCGGTACAGAGTCAATGTGGAGGCTATATACAGGGGGTACCGGTACAGAGTCAATAGCAAGGCTATATACAGGGGGTACCGGTACAGAGTCAATGTGGAGGCTATATACAGGGGGTACCGGTACAGAGTCAATGTGGAGGCTATATACAGGGGGTACCGGTACAGAGTCAATAGCAAGGCTATATACAGGGGGTACCGGTACAGAGTCAATAGCAAGGCTATATACAGGGGGTACCGGTACAGAGTCAATAGCAAGGCTATATACAGGGGGTACCGGTACAGAGTCAATAGCAAGGCTATATACAGGGGGTACCGGTACAGAGTCAATAGCAAGGCTATATACAGGGGGTACCGGTACAGAGTCAATGTGGAGGCTATATACAGGGGGTACCGGTACAGAGTCAATAGCAAGGCTATATACAGAGGGTATCGGTACAGAGTCAATGTGGAGACTATATACAGGGGGTACCGGTACAGAGTCAATGTGGAGGCTATATACAGGGGGTACCGGTACAGAGTCAATGTGGAGGCTATATACAGGGGGTACCGGTACAGAGTCAATGTGGAGACTATATACAGGGGGTACCGGTACAGAGTCAATGTGGAGGCTATATACAGGGGGTACCGGTACAGAGTCAATGTGGAGGCTATATACAGGGGGTACCGGTACAGAGTCAATGTGGAGGCTATATACAGGTGGTACCGGTACAGAGTCAATGTGGAGGCTATATACAGGTGGTACCGGTACAGAGTCAATGTGGAGACTATATACAGGGGGTACCGGTACAGAGTCAATGTGGAGACTATATACAGGTGGTACCGGTACAGAGTCAATGTGGAGACTATATACAGGGGGGTACCGGTACAGAGTCAATGTGGAGGCTATATACAGGTGGTACCGGTACAGAGTCAATGTGGAGGCTATATACAGGGGGTACCGGTACAGAGTCAATGTGGAGGCTATATACAGGGGGTACCGGTACAGAGTCAATGTGGAGGCTATATACAGGTGGTACCGGTACAGAGTCAATGTGGAGGCTATATACAGGTGGTACCGGTACAGAGTCAATGTGGAGGCTATATACAGGTGGTACCGGTACAGAGTCAATGTGGAGGCTATATACAGGTGGTACCGGTACAGAGTCAATGTGGAGGCTATATACAGGTGGTACCGGTACAGAGTCAATGTGGAGGCTATATACAGGTGGTACCGGTACAGAGTCAATGTGGAGACTATATACAGGGGGTACCGGTACAGAGTCAATGTGGAGACTATATACAGGTGGTACCGGTACAGAGTCAATGTGGAGACTATATACAGGGGGTACCGGTACAGAGTCAATGTGGAGGCTATATACAGGTGGTACCGGTACAGAGTCAATGTGGAGGCTATATACAGGGGGTACCGGTACAGAGTCAATGTGGAGGCTATATACAGGTGGTACCGGTACAGAGTCAATGTGGAGACTATATACAGGGGGTACCGGTACCGAGTCAATGTGGAGGCTATATACAGGGGGTACCGGTACAGAGTCAATGTGGAGGCTATATACAGGGGGTACCGGTACAGAGTCAATGTGGAGGCTATATACAGGGTGTACCGGTACAGAGTCAATGTGGAGGCTATATACAGGGGGTACCGGTACAGAGTCAATGTGGAGGCTATATACAGGGTGTACCGGTACAGAGTCAATGTGGAGGCTATATACAGGGGGTACCGGTACAGAGTCAATGTGGAGGCTATATACAGGGTGTACCGGTACAGAGTCAGTGTGGAGGCTATATACAGGGTGTACCGGTACAGAGTCAGTGTGGAGGCTATATACAGGGGGTACCGGTACAAAGTCAATGTGGAGGCTATATACAGGGGGTACCGGTACAGAGTCAATGTGGAGGCTATATACAGGGGGTACCGGTACAGAGTCAATGTGGAGACTATATACAGGGTGTACCGGTACAGAGTCAATAGCAAGGCTATATACAGGGGGTACCGGTACAGAGTCAATGTGGAGGCTATATACAGGGGGTACTGGTACAGAGTCAATGTGGAGGCTATATACAGGGGGTACCGGTACAGAGTCAATGTGGAGGCTATATACAGGGGGCACCAGTACAGAGTCAATGTGGAGGCTATATACAGGGGGTACTGGTACAGAGTCAATGTGGAGGCTATATACAGGGGGTACCGGTACAGAGTCAATGTGGAGGTTATATACAGGGGGTACCGGTACAGAGTCAATGTGGAGGCTATATACAGGGGGTACCGGTACAGAGTCAATGTGGAGGCTATATACAGGGGGTACCGGTACAGAGTCAATGTGCGGAGGCACCGGTTAGTCCAGGTAATTGAGGTAGTACAGTATATACATGTATGTAGAGTTATTAAAGTGACTTATGCATAGATAAAAACAGAGAGTAGCAGCAGCGCAAAACGATGCTGTCTCATCGTTGTTGGTGATCAGGCCAACCACTGTTGCCATACTTAATGATGGTGTTGGAGTCGTGCCTGGCCATGCAGTCATGAGTGAACATGGAGCACAGGAGGCGACTGAGCACACACCTCTGAGGGGCCCCCGTGTTGAGGATCAGCGTGGCGGATGTGTTGTTACCTACCATTACCACCTGTGGGCGGCCTGTCAGGAAGTCCAGGATCCAGTTGCAGAGGGAGGTGTTTAGTCCCAGGGTCCTTAGCTTAGTGATGAGCTTTGAGGGTACTATGGTGTTGAACGCTGAGCTGTAGTCAATGAATAACATTCTCACATAGGTGATCCTTTTGTCCAGGTGTGAAAGGGCAGTGTGCAATAGAGATTGCATCATCTGTGGATCTGTTGGGGTGGAAAGCAAATTGGAGTGAGTCTAGGCATTTTGGGATAATGGTGTTGATGTGAGCCATGACCAGCTTTTCAAAGCACTTCATGGCTACAGACGTGAGTGCTATGGGTCGGTAGTCATTTAGGCAGGTGTTCTTGGGCACAGGGACTATGATGGTCTGCTTGAAACATGTTGGTATTACAGACTCAGACAGGGAGATATTGAAAATGTCAGTGAAGACACCTGCCAGTTAGTCAGCACATGCCTGGAACACACGTCCTGGTAATCCGTCTGGCCCTGCGGCCTTGTGAATGTTGACCTGTTTAAAAGGTCTTACTCACACAGGCTGCAGAGAGTGTGATCACGGTCTTCTGGAACAGCTGGTGCTCTCATGCACGTTTCAGTGTTACTTGCCTTGAAGAGAGCGTAGGAGTAATTTAGCTCATCTGGCAGGCTCGTGTCATTGGGAAGCTCAGCTTCCCTTTGTAGTCTGTAATGGCTTGCAAGCCCTGCCACATACGACGAGCGTCGGAGCCGGTGTAGTACGATTCGATCTTAGTCCTGTATTGTCGCTTTGCCTGTTTGATGGTTCGTCGGAGGGCATAGCGGGATTTCTTATAAGCTTCCAGGTTAGAGTCCCGCTCCTTGAAAGTGGCAGCTCTACCCTTTAGCTCAGTGCGGATAATGCCTGTAATCCATGGCTTCCGTTTGGGGTATGTACGTACAGTCACTGTGGGGACAAAGTCATCGATGCACTTATTGATGAAGCCAGTCTACTGATGTGGTGTATTCCTCAATGCCATCGGAAGAATCCCAGAACATATTCCAGTCTGTGCTAGCAAAACAGTCCTGTAGTTTAGCATCTGCTTCATCTGACCACTTTTTTATTGACCGAGTCACTGGTGCTTCCTGCTTACATTTTTGCTGGTGAACAGGAATCAGGAGGATATAATTATGGTCAGATTTGCCAAATGGAGGGCGAGGGAGAGCTTTGTACGCGTCTCTCTGTGTGCTTGCCCCAAAGACTGTGTTAGCCTGCTGAGCTAATGCCAAGGCATTCGCTTAGGAAGCAAACACAATTTCTCAGGTCTGAGGCAAGGCTACTCACCATCACGTGAGCGTGGTTGACCAATTCACCAGGTTACCTGAAAGTGTAAGTACATTGGGAGACATCATAGGGGACTGACATACTGACGCAGCTCAGCTCTGCTGAATGTGCTTTCTAACATATTAGTAGGGTGAGGACTTTGGCCATTGAGAGACATGGCTGTGAGGCTATAGGGCAGTGTTCCCCAACCCTTTCCTCAAGGAAGTTACACCTAGCTGTTCCAGTACTAGCACATCTGATTCAACTGGTCAACTATGGTCAAGCCCTTGATTAGCTAAATCAGGTGCCAGTACTGGAATATATCAAATAGTGTAAGTCATGTGGCTGGGGGTTATTGAGGAAAACTGCACCAAGATCGAGGTATTTTCTAGATTCTACTTTACTTTAGATTCTAGATTGTCACGCCTCAAACCTCCACTATCACATCATCCACCCCATAGGAGACATTGTGTGTCTCCTCTCTCTCTCCCTGTGACTGGGAGCCTAGGCCTGTGGAGAAAGAGGTTTCAGTGCGGGTTTGTATGTATGTATGTGTGTGTGTGTGTGTGTGTGTGTGTGTGTGTGTGTGTGTGTGTGTGTGTGTGTGTGTGTGTGTGTGTGCGTGTGTGTGTGTGGCTGTGTTGGCTGTGTGTATGTGTCTGTGTGTCTGTGTGTCTGTGTATGTGGCTGTCACCAGTCAGCAGTGCAGGGGATGGAACACAGATCAACATTTGTGTTTCATTAGCCCCTTCCTTCCGCTCTGCATGCCTGCCACCCAACACAACACACATGCTGATAACTAACTCTCATTGGCTGCCCCCTTCGTATGCACACACACACACACACACACACACACACACACACACACACACACACACACACACACACACACACACACCAAGATATTGTCACACACATACATGCGTCAAACACACACACACTTACTTAAATACACAAGACACAGTGGTTTCCGTACTTTGCCCTGCAGATACCATTAGTGGTGAGAGATGGAGAGAGACAGGGCCCATGGAAGGAGGCGGCAGAGAGGGAGGCAGGGAGGGAGAGAGGGAGGAAGAGAGGGTAATTGTTGCTAAATCACAACTTCAGACTCAAGACTGGTGGGTGGGTGACAGGGACGGGGAAGGAGGGTACTGCCTACTGCCTGCTGCGTGACTGACTGTCTCTCTGCCTGCCTTTGTCTGTGTGTCTGTCTGACTTCTAGATTCCTATCCTGGATTTTTACATGCATTTTCTACTATAACAATAGTAAATACATTCCACCTTCAAGCCCTAAAGGAGAACATAGATCCATCATTATATTAGCTGGTTAACTGTGAGAGAACACACTCTCAGGTCAGTGAAAAAATATGACAGCAGATACAAAGCGATACAAGCAGGTGCACCACATGTTTTCCCATTGACTATCTATGTGAAAGTATAGGGTAAGTCTGATGACAAGTCCTCTAGAATGCAGGCTACAGGAAGGACTGGATTGTGAGACTCTCTCCCTGCCTCCGCTACACCCCTCTCTCCCGCCATTCTCTCGCTCTCTGCTTCCCTAAACTTCTGTCCCTCTCTCTCCCTCCATCTCTCCCTGCCTCCTTTACACCTCTCTCTACTCTATATCCTTCCCTAAACCTCTGTCCCTCTCTCTCCCTCCATCTCTCCCTGCCTCCATTACACCTCTCTCTCTACTCTATATCCTTCCCTCCACCTCGCTCCCTCTCTTTCTGCCTCCATCTCTCCCTGCCTCCACTACACATCTCTCTCCCTCACTCTCTTGATCTCTCCTTCCCTCCACCTCTGTCCCTCTCTCTCCCTCCATCTCTCCCTGCCTCCACTACACCTCTTTCTCTCTCTCCCTCTCTCCCTTTTACACCAACTTAATAAGGAATTAGCAATGTACACTGTCAAGCTTTCTCTTCACCTTTTACATGTAAAGCATGACATTAATCACAGAAGGTGCAGTGTTACAAAAAAATTCAAATGTAAAGGCCAATAATCTCATCCTCAACCCTGACACTCTTATGAAAGGTGGAAGTGTAGCTGGCTACTATCCCAGTCCCAAGCCATCAAAAAGGGAACTTGGTCAGAGGAGTAATAATTAGGACAGACGTTGTGCTTTCTTCCACTAATACTTCCAGAAGTCTCCCTGGGGTAGACAAGATAAATTATAAGCAAGAGAGAGACAGACGTGTCCCTATACAGGTAGTCAACCGACCTCATTCCTAAAGTAGCACAGAGCAGACCAGTCTGGCTCAGAGGGGTTGGAGCTCTTTTATGTCACACAGGCTCCCAATGAATGTGTCATGTATTGACGGTAGACCAGCGGTATTCAGATTTGACCCTACGGGGTCCGGGGGTACTGCTGTTTTTCTGTTCTATCTGATAATTAATTGCACCAACCTGGGGTCCCAGGTCTAAATCAGTCCCTGATTAGAGGGGAAGAATTTTAAAAAGCAGTGGAACTGGCTTCAAAGTCCAGATTTTAATTTGAAGGGTATAGACACAGAGAAATACCATAGACTAAGCAGAGCACATTGGAGCTTTACTTAAGAATAAGAAATACTTTAGTACAGTAAAATGACCTGAAACATGTACAGACAGAAGACACTGAGCAGCTGCCTGCATTGTGAGCTGTCTGTACTGTGAGTGGCTGGGATACTGCTGCGGCAGGGGGGAGGTAGGTAGGTAGGTAGGGAGGGAGGGAGGGAGGGAGGCAGGCAGGCAGGCTCTGACCCATCTCAGTTGTGACCTTGATTTGAGCTCAAATGGGGCTCCTGTGCTGTGTGGCCTCCTCCTCCTCCTGTGAGGCACGCTCGCATTGTGTGACAAAGAATGGCTGCCAGCTGACTGCTTCTGGGCCACTTCTACCCTGCAGAGAGAGGGAGAGAGAGACGAGCAGAGAGAGACGTAGAGAGAGATGAGACGAGCCGAGAGAGAGAGAGAGAGAGCGAGAGAGAGAGAGAGATGCTGTGTGAGAAATAAGATGAGATCGGTGAGAAATGTCAGTGGTGTTTAGGAAATAGCCTTGCTGTCACCTACAGTACTGCATCACAGCTTCTCAGTGCGACAGCCAGTCAGCCAACCAGCTAGTCAGCCAGTTAGTCAGTCAGTCAGTCAGTCAGCCAACCAGCCAGCCAGCCAGTCAGCCAGCCTACCAGCCAAATAGACATTTGACAGAAACCAGAGGAGACTGTTGTGAGACTGTGGCTGACTGGCTGCTTCACCAAAGACAGGGGCACGGAAGGGTTTACAAGGTTAGAGCGCTGAGGTATAGGGCTATCACTCTCTGTCTTTTGTAGCCAATCAGCCTTCTGCCCTGCAACTAAATAATATTATTCTGCATAAAGATATAATTACTTGCGAAGAAATATAATGATCTCACATAAACATTTGGAAGAAAACATAAGCTCAGTTGCATGACCATATAGCCCTGGCTCCTCTACAGAACAAATGATGATAATGATTACTTTAGGAGTGTGGCTGTGTTCGTAGGGGTTAGGATAGATGGGCTAGGGGATAGAGGGAGACCTGCTACCTCCATATTCATGAAATACCCACCATCAGTACTGACGGTGCAAAGCGCAGCTGGCAGCCTCTGTGTGTGCTCCGGCTGCATGGTAAGTAGCCCCTGTTGTATACTCATCTGCCCCTGATTCAATTACACACAGCCACTGCTTTGGTTGAATATTAATATGAGGCCTAAACTTAATTTGTCTGCTCCCTCTTGGCAGCGGGGGAAACACGCCCATCTGCTGCAGGGGGGACTGTGTGTGTGTGTGTGTGTGTGAGTGTGCGTGCGTGCGTGCATGCATGCAAGTATGTGTGTGTGAAGGGGAGGGGTGGTTATTCCTATTGTTTGGGTGACGGACACACAGGGACCTGTCGCCCCTGTCTGAGGAAGACAGATCAGTGTGTCAGAAGACAAAAGCTGGAGAGACCACAAAACAGAGAGACGGATGGAGAGACAATGAAAGAGAGAGAGGGACAATGAAAGAGAGAGAGGGACCTACCCTTGGTCTCTGGACACTCCCCAGAGAGACCGCAAACAGACAGAGAGAAGGAGAATGAAAAGAGATTGAGCGAGAGTGAGGGAGAGGAATAACAATAAGAGAAAGAAAGAAAGAAAGAAAGAAAGAAAAGGGGAGAGGGCTGGGGTAGATTGTTAAATGCTAATTTTCTGCTACATTATCTGTGCTATGGCTATTGTATTGTGTTGTGTATTATGAGTGTATTGTAGTTTCAGATTCTGACATCATTCCGGTATTATTCTTTCTGCTGATGTTCTATTTGTAGATCCACCCACACAATAATTCATGAATTCTGTGAGAAGCACATTATTCATGTCTAGTTGGTATAAGATATGATAGCTCAGTTGGTCAAGCATGTTGCTTGTGACACTAGGTTAGTGGGTTTGATTCCTGGGACCACCCATACGTAAAATGTTTTATCCATTCTTGACTGTAAGTCTCTTTGGATAACAGCATCTGCTAAATGGCATTCATTACATATGGTATATAATCCTTCCTCTCCATAGAATGATGGCCGTACGATAGAATGATTATATTATAGAATTATAGGCTGAAGAAGTCTGATTCATCTCCGAAGAGGAAGAGTCGAGCATGGGGGGGCGTCATTGCTCTCTGACATATTACCCAGGATCCTCTGAGAGAGAGAGAGAGAGAGAGAGAGAGAGAGAGAGAGAGAGAGAGAGAGAGAAAGGCTGTGCTCTAGGGCTCTGACCTGACCTCTGAATCACCTCTCACAAAGAGCATGTCCTGACCTCTGAATCACCTCTCACAAAGAGCATGTTTGCCTTTTTCTGCTCTAAAAGGTCAAAGGCAGCAGGACTAAGAGGAACTATACACAGAGAGAGAGATGAACGATGGGAGAGAGGGGAGGCTCTCATTATCTGTATCATGTGGGGCTGTGAGGCTGTGACACTGATGAATGCCAAGAGCTGCTTTACCTCACATAGGCTGCCTGCTTGTCATATTGAATCCGTAAATATAACCACCGCTCTTCTGCTGGGAGCTGATCTCGCTCTCTCTCTGTATGCTGGGAGTGTTTGGTGCATGCTGGGAATTGTGTGAGCGAAGGAGTGCGTGTGTTGTGTAGAGGTGGATATTCAGAACTTTCTTTCGGTTTTCTCTTTCTTGGTGGCATTTTTTGTTTTCTTTCTGTGCATGATTAAGGTAATTATTTTTTATTTTTGTTGTGGTAGAATTAAGTATTTTGTTTTCGTATCGAAATTATCCTGAGTTTGGCGGGGATGGCAGCCCGAAATGGGGATGCCGTCCCTGTCCCTTCGGCATGGCTTTAGGTGTGTTACTGAAGCTACTGTCACAGAGGAGGAGTTTCTGGTCGACCGTAGGAGAGAAGGTAGGCTATGAGAATGTTGCTTATGTGTCACGGATGAATAAAGCGGTGGTTGTATTTCTTATAGAAGAGTGTCTTGTAGATCAGATGGTTGAGCATGGTGTACTTCTTATAGAAGAGTGTCTAGTTGATCGGATGGTTGAGCATGGCGTACTTCTTAAAGAAGAGTGTCTTGTTGATCAGATGGTTGAGCATGGTGTACTTCTTATAGAAGAGTGTCTAGTTGATCGGATGGTTGAGCATGGCGTACTTCTTAAAGAAGAGTGTCTTGTAGATCGTATGGTTGAGCATGGCGTACTTCTTAAAGAAGAGTGTCTTGTAGATCGTATGGTTGAGCATGGCGTACTTCTTAAAGAAGAGTGTCTAGTTGATCGGATGGTTGAGCATGGTGTACTTCTTAAAGAAGAGTGTCTTGTTGATCGTATGGTTGAGCATGGTGTACTTCTTAAAGAAGAGTGTCTAGTTGATCGGATGGTTGAGCATGGCGTACTTCTTAAAGAAGAGTGTCTTGTAGATCGGATGGTTGAGCATGTTGTACTTCTTAAAGAAGAGTGTCTTGTAGATCGGATGGTTGAGCATGTTGTACTTCTTAAAGAAGAGTGTCTTGTAGATCGGATGGTTGAGCATGGTGTACTTCTTAAAGGAATGTCTATTCAAGTTACGCCGCTTTTTTCTCCGTCAACAAGGGTAACGATTTCAAATGTACCGCCGTTTATTCCAAATGAGCTATTGGAGCGCGAGTTATTGCGCTTTGGGAAGTTTGCAAGTTCAATTAAGGTTGTCCCGTTGGGTTGCAAACAGGGGGGCGGTGTTTATGTTTTTGGACTCACCGGAGCAGACTTTAGAGTTATCGTGTAAAATCAAGTATGACAATAGACTGTATATGGCTTATGCTAGTATGGGTAGTCAACAGTGTTTTGAGTGTGGGGATGTTGGTCATAAGCGACATGCTTGCCCGAAAAGGGAGAAGGCAGAGGGAGGGGTGCAGGTGGTCATCGTAACGCATGGGTCCACTGATGTAGGGAGAGGTGTACCGACAGCGGTAGAGCAGCCACAAGCACCTGTTGCTGAGGAACAAGTTATCCGTGTTGAGGGTACAGAGTTGCAACTTGTATTAGAGGGAAATGTTATGCAACAGAAAAATATTGTTGTAGAACAGTTCCTCAGACTGGTGAGGAGGTGCCCAGTACGAGTGCTGGGGTACAGGAGGGTGTTCATATGGAACTAGGCTCCAGGTAGTAGAAGAGATGCCCACTACGAGTGCTGGGTTACAGGAGGGGGTTCATGTGGAGCTAGGCTCCCAGGTAGTGGAGGAGATTCCCACTATGAGTGCTGGGGTACAGGAGGGGGTTCATGTGGAGCTAGGCTCCCAGGTAGTGGAGGAGATTCCCAGTACGAGTGCTGGGGTACAGGAGGGTGTTCATATGGAACTAGGCTCCAGGTAGTAGAAGAGATGCCCACTACGAGTGCTGGGTTACAGGAGGGGGTTCATGTGGAGCTAGGCTCCCAGGTAGTGGAGGAGATTCCCACTATGAGTGCTGGGGTACAGGAGGGGGTTCATGTGGAGCTAGGCTCCCAGGTAGTGGAGGAGATGCCCACTACGAGTAATGGGGTACAGAAGGACGTTCATGTGGAGCTAGGCTCCCAGGTAGTGGAGGAGATGCCTGGTACGAGTGATGGGGGTGCAAGTGTGGATTGTTGAAAGGGATGTGGTAGAGGGGAGTCAGTTGTCTGTGGCCTCAGCTGATGAGGATCTTTTGATATGATAGCAGCTGGTGAGGACTCAATTTACGATCTAGAGGAGGTAAATGGTTTTATGGATCAGACTGTACAGTGGATTTGACTGTTGATCGCACCGCTGAAGAACCTCACCTGCGGTCAGCCACTTGCCTGTCTGGCCTATTAACTGAGTTTGAGCTTTCTGATGTGTGGAGAGTAAGGAATTCAAAAGTTAGGCAGTACACATGGCTAAAAGTTCATGAAGGTCGTGTTAGTGCAGCAAGGTTAGACAGGTGATATGTATCTGAGCAATACTGTAGTAGGGATGGAAGGTGTGCCATTACTCCTGTGGGTTTCTCTGATCATCATATTGTTACTGTTGATATCCACTTGTCCTGTCCACGAAGGTCATCACCTTACTGGTATTTAATGTTAAATTGTTACATGATGTCATGTTTTGTGAAAGGTTTTTGTTGTTTTGGGAAAAATGGAGGGTTACAAAAGGGAATTTTGAGTCCTTGAGACAATGGTGGGAGGTTCTAGAGACAATGGTGGGAGGTTCTAGAGACAATGGTGGGAGGTTCTAGAGACAATGGTGGGAGGTTCTAGAGACAATGGTGGGAGGTTGGGAAGGCCCAAATACGATTATTTTGTCAACAGTATACTGCTCTGTCTCAAATTGTCTATCAAGGCTCTTGAACAGGACATCAAATCTATTGAATTGAAGCTGCTCACTCAGAACGACCCTGGACTAGTCATGAACTTTACAGGACAAGAGACATGAACTGAGGTCGTTTCTGCATGAAAGAGTGAAGGGTGCCTTGATTAGGTCTCGTTTCGCTTCCCTCAAGGATATGGATGCTCCTATCGCCTTAACAAAAAAAAAAACTAGGACAGTCGACATTGCAACGTAAACAGATGGTCTGCCTTCGTCTCCCTGATGGGAAGGTGACCACGGATGACAAGTGAAATGCGTCAACATGCCGTGGATTTCTACTCGGCCCTCTATAAGGCGGAGGATTGTGACTCTCTGTGTACTGAACAGTTGTTACACGGTCTCCCTCAATTGGGACCTGAGCAGAGAGTCGCATTGGACTCTGACATTACACTGCAAGAGCTGTCCACAGCAGTTATGCAGCTCTCAACAGGCCGAGCCCCTGGCATTGATGGTTTACCATCTGAGTTTTATAAGCACTTTTGGGGGTCTATTGGGGGAGATTTTTATGAAGTGGTGTGTGAATCTTTTCATGAGTGTTCTCTTCCTGTATCCTGTTAACGTGCGGTGCTTTCACTGTTGCCAAAAAAGGCGGATTTGGCTCTCATAAAAAATTGGAGACCTGTTGCTTTGCTGTGCGCAGAATACAAAATTGTTTCTAAATATCTCTCAAACAGGTTGAAAGAGTATCTGGGATTGTTGGTCCACAAGGACCAGTCTTACTGTGTACCTGATCGCTCTATCGTTGATAACTTGTTTCTGATAAGAGATGTTTTAGACATTTGTAAACTGTCTGATGTAAATGTGAGGTTACTTTCTTTGCATCAGGAGATAAGGCTTTTGATCGTGTGGACCACCAGTACTTGTTTAAAACGATGAAAACCTTTGGGTTTGGGGATGTTTTTTTTGTCTTGGATGAATTTACTGTATGCTGGGGCCTCGTGTATGGTGAAGGTGGGGGGGGGGTTGAGTTGCCCCATCCCTGTCCTAAGGGGCATCATGCAGGGATGCCCAATTTCAGGGCAGTTATATAGTCTGGCGATTGAACCAATGCTTTGTTTTTCAAGAGCCAGGCTTACTGATTTCTCTGTGCCAGGTATAATGAAGGGTCCCACGATAGCACTGTCTGCGTATGCAGATGACGTGACAGTTTTTATTACAGGGGGTGAAGATGTTAAGGTTCTCTCAAACGCTTTAAAGGTGTATGAGAGGGCCTCCTCAGCTTCAGTCAATTGGGGAAAGAGTGAAGCGCTGTGGGAAGGTCAGCTTCAGATGGGGTCCTCTCCACGGTTACCAGGGGGGCTTCAGTGGGGCAGAGATGGGTTTTTTTCTTGGCTCTGATGTCTTTCAGAAAAAGAACTGGGAGGGTGTAGTGGAGCAAGTGTGTGCCAGACTGTCAAGATGGAAATGGTTGCTGTCTTATAGGGGAAGGGTACTGGTAGCTAATAATCTTGCTGCCTCTACCCTGTGGCACAGACTAATGATTTTGCAGCCAACAAAGGGTCTGATACAAGAGCTTCAGAGGACCCTTGTCAATTTCTTCTGGTCTGGACAACACTGGATTAAAGCTGCAGCCCTGTACCTGCCACTGCACGAGGTGGGCAAGGCCTGGTGGACATTTCCTCTAGGATCATGGCTTTCCGGCTTCAAGCAGCCCAGAGACTGTTGTACAGAGACGGTTCTAGCTGGGTCGACACAGCCTACACACTCTCTCTCGCTCTCGCTCTCTCTCTCTCTCTATCTATATGTCAATTCAATTCAAGGGACTTTATTGGCATGGGAAAAACATGTTTACATTGCCAAATCAAGTGAAATAGATAATAAACAGAAGTGAAATATTACTCACAAAAGTTCAAAAATAATAAAAACATTTCAAATGTCACATTATGTCTATATACAGTGTTGTAACGATGTGCAAATAGTTAAAATAGTTCATCTACAAGACCCTGCTAGGTAAAGTCCCCACTTATCTCAGCTCGCTGGTCACCATAGCATCTCCCACCTGTAGCACACGCTCCAGCAGGTATATCTCTCTAGTCACCCCCAAGACCAATTCTTTCTTTGGCCGCCTCTCCTTCCAGTTCTCTGCTGCCAATGACTGGAACGAACTACAAAAATCTCTGAAACTGGAAACACTTATCTCCCTCACTAGCTTTAAGCACCAACTGTCAGAGCAGCTCACAGATTACTGCACCTGTACATAGCCCACCTAAAATTTAGCCCAAACAACTACCTCTTTCCCAACTGTATTTAATTTTTATTTATTTATTTATTTTGCTCCTTTGCACCCCATTATTTTTTTATTTCTACTTTGCACATTCTTCCATTGCAAAACTACCATTCCAGTATTTTACTTGCTATATTGTATTTACTTTGCCATCATGGCCTTTTTTTGCCTTTACCTCCCTTCTCACCTCATTTGCTCACATTGTATATAGACTTGTTTATACTGCATTATTGACTGTATGTTTGTTTTTACTCCATGTGTAACTCTGTGTCGTTTTATCTGTCGAACTGCTTTGCTTTATCTTGGCCAGGTCGCAATTGTAAATGAGAACTTGTTCTCAACTTGCCTACCTGGTTAAATAAAGGTAAATAAAAATAAAGGAAAAAAGGAAAAATGTTTGTTCCATGATGTTTGTTCTTCACTGGTTGCCCTTTTCTTGTGGCAACAGGTCACAAATCTTGCTTCTGTGATTGCACACTGTGGTATTTCACCCGATACATATGGGAGTTTATCAAAATTGGATTTGTTTATGAATTTTTTGCGGGTCTGAGGGAAATATGTGTTTCTAATATGGTCATACATTTGGCAGGAGGTCAGGAAGTGCAGCTCAGTTTCCACAACCTTTCTCAATAGCAAGGCTATACTCACTGAGTCTCTCTGTTTTTTTCTCTCCCTACTACACAACACCACATCAAGTCTGTACAGTACAGTAAAGGCAAACTACGTTAGTATGTTAATGCTTTCTCTTGTGGTGTTATACTCAGTAGCAGCGATGTGTGATTTGAGGCACTTCTGACTTCACAGGTTCTTTGCATTTCTTTGTTTTTGTTTAGCTTTTTGTTATCAGAATAAATGGTCTGATTACTGGTCTGCAAACGGTTGTGATTCCAGCGATTAGTAATTGGTTTGCATACAAATGGTGGTTGGCTGTAGGGTTCAGTTGACGTTCACATGATCTGCTTCGGTGGTGGGGAAGCATTGTGTGTGTGTCTGTATGTGTGTTGTTTGTGTTTCTCTGTGGCCAGGAAGTGTGTGTGTGTGTAAGGGGTAATTTAAATTGGGAACATGTGAGAGTATTTGGTTAGGAAGCTGAGACTGAAGGTGGGAGGGTATATGTGTGTCTGTATGCATGTGTGTATGCCTGCATGCGTCTGGGTGCATATGTGCCAGTGCACATGTGTGTGTGTGCCTTTGTGTGTGTTTGTGCGTGCATACGTGTGTGCGTGTGTTTGACCCGGGGTTGAGCCTCAGTCTCTTTGAAAGGTAATGAGAACGCAATCAAAAGACCTCTCTCTCTCTGAGCCGGGACACAGGGGAAGCTGCATGTGGTGTAATTCCACTAATTGACTCTTGAACTGTTTGCTTTAGTTTGGGGGCTGGTTTTCACAGAGAGGCTCGTCTACCCCATACGCTCCTCCATAAGATCCTTAATGAGAGCCTGGCTTGCTAGAGTCTTCACTCTTCTTTATCTCCTACCTTCTCACCCTCTCTTTTTCTCTCGCTCATTCACTCTCTCTCCTCCATTCTCTCGCTTGCTCTCTCTTTCTCTCCTCCTCCGTTCTCTCTTCCTCTCTCCCCATCTCTCCTCTGTTCGTCTTTCCCTCTCACAGCCACTTGAAACATAACCCTCTTAAGCAGTGGTCCTAAACTCTGTGATGAGGTGCTGTGTTTACTTTGCTCTGTTCCGGGACAATGTGGACTGCGCTGACTTTCAATGTAGCAACTACTTGCTTGGGGAGGACTACAGGATCAAATTAGCTACTCTTAGCAAGCAAGTAGCAAACCAACATGAGCTACTGGGGAACCCATGCCCACCTACCTTTTATTTTTCTTCCACCCCAGTATCCGGACACCGCTCTGGTCTGGTGGAAGTATCGCCGCCGTGTTTGGGTCTCCACAGCCGGCAGGCCGGTGTTAGACAGGGTTCCATCCCAGAAGGCGTCTTCTCCTTCCCTGGAGAACGGAGCTGATCTTGACCCAACCAACCAGCCATGGAGGTACGCCACTCGCCGTGGAAGTCGAAGAAGGCGTCCTTTGGCAACGGGGGTCTCCATGGAGATGTGGACCAGAAACATCTTAGCCGCCCTGGATGCCTCCGTCCTTGGTGGCTTCCCAATCAAGATCGGATACGGAGGTACCTGTGTCTTCGTCCTCGGCTCTGTTTCCCTCTCCGGTGGCTTCTACCTCGGGTTCAGATCCTCGGAGCTCCCAGCCTTACCAGACAGTGAGGCTGCCTGAGAGACCGGCCCATTCAACATCACCAGCTGTCACCATAGGCAGCTCTATGGTGAGAAACATCTCGGTCCCCAAGGCAAAAACCCTGTGCTACCCAGGAGCACGAGTACAGGACATAACAAGGCTGCTTCTGACTGTTCTACCACAGATGCCGGGAGCTGACACTGTCGTAGTCCATGTGGGGTCAAACGACATCAGGAGGGCTAGCTCGGAACATTTGAACATGGATTTGAAAGATTTTAGCATTAAAAGACTCAAATACGCTACAGGAATGACTGAGTCCATTCAAATCATCTTGGCTCCTGGACTCTGTCCACGCATGTCAAGGCTGCATTGAAACAATGACTGGCAAATGATCCAAGACCAGCTCAGTTAATCCCTACCATTGTGACAATGAGTCGTCATAATGCTGCATCAAATTTACATGATCTTAGGGGCATTGGCAAACACAATGTAAGTGATTGAATTTATGTACCCCTAATTGCACCGAATACATCTGTTTATCCTACAGCTAATGTAAGCAGTAATCATGATCCTAGAAACTAGAGTTACACTGTTAGTGTAATGAATACTCAGGGAGAAAAAGGTGTAGATTCACACGCAGAGCGTGGCAGGGGTTAATTTCGCCTTCGTAGAAGGCAGGAATCGTGGTCACAGGCAGACAATGGTCATACACAAGTAGGTGAATCAAAACTAGGACTGAAGGCTATAACTGGTTCTCACAAACGAGCTAGGAAAAAGCTTAGTAGAGTCAAAACGAACAATGCCTCACAAAGGCACAAACAGAATGAACTGAACTAAATAAGGAGCTGATGAGGCCAGGTGAGTAACTAACAAAGGTGAAAATAATGAACAAAAATGAAAGACAGGGCTACGTTCAAGAACACAAAGAAACAGGGCTACGTTCAAGAACACAATGAATCAGAACACAAGGTTGACTAAGAAAAGAAATATAGAACCTTACTGTTAGCACTGAGGCAGTGTGCAATAGTAGGAAGACCACTTTATGCAGCTCACCCTGCACTATCAGGTCCAACATAAATAACATGAGTAAGTCTACCTCTGATGAGCTTCCCAGTAAGCATTAAAGACAATCAAGCAACCCAGAAAAGTGCTAAAAATAGCCCATTTTAACATATGTAGCCTAAGAGACAAGGTACATGAAGTTCATAACTTACTTGTAACAGATGACATTCATATTCTGAAACTCTGAAACTCACTTAGATAATACCTTTGATGATACAGTGGTAGCAATACATGGTTACAACATCTATCGAAAAGACAGAAATGCCATAACCATATTCCCGTTAAGCCATTTTCCCGACGATCTAATGTTAAATACTGCAGAAGTAATATGGCTACAAATTCATCTGCCTCACCTAAAGCCCATTCTTGTGGGAAGCTGCTATAGACCACCAAGGGGTAATAGTCCGCATCTGGATAATATGTGTGAAATGCT
This sequence comes from Oncorhynchus kisutch, assembly GCF_002021735.2. Lineage (NCBI taxonomy): Eukaryota > Metazoa > Chordata > Actinopteri > Salmoniformes > Salmonidae > Oncorhynchus > Oncorhynchus kisutch. The sequence goes on from NC_034196.2 coordinate 6,480,656, forward strand.
TGATAATGTATGTGATATCAACAGATAAGTATATTTTCTGGGTGATTTAAATATTGACTGGCTATCATCAAGCTGCCCACTCAGGAAAAAACTTCAAACTGTAACCAGTGCCTGCAACCTGGATCAGGTTGTCAGCCAACCTAGTTACAAACAGCACAATAATTAAATCATCAATCATGTATTGATCACAACTTTACTAACACTGCAGATATTTGCTTTACAGCAGCATCCAAATCCAAATCTATAGGATGTGATCACAATTTATACCTTCATTTAACTAGGCAAGTCAGTTAAGAACAAATTCTTATTTTCAATGACAGCCTAGGAACAATGGGTTAACTGCCTTGTTCAGGCACAGAAGGACCTTGTCAGCTTGGGGATTCGGTCTTGCAACCTTACGGTTACTAGTCCAACGCTTTAACCATTAGGCTACCTGCAGCCCCATAATATAATAGCCATATCTAGGAAAACCAAAATTCCAAAGGCAGGGCCAGATATAGTGTATAAGAGGTCATACAAGAAGTTTTGTAGTGATTCATATGTTGATGATGTATATAGGACTGAATGACTGAAACACTCACTAAACCCAATAATATTTGCTGGTCTAAGGCATGTGATGAGGAGCAACCAGACGCTGCACTTGACACATTTATGAAACTACTTATTCCAGTTACTAATAAACACGCAGCCATTAAGAAAATGATGATTGATGATTGATGAGGAATTGAGGAATGAAAAATGACCGTAGAGACTCTATTTTGGTTTGGTCAGGGTGTGATTTGGGTGGGCAGTCTATGTTCTATGTTCTATGATTTTCTATTTCTATGTGTTTGGCCTGGTGTGGTTCTCAATCAGAGGCAGCTGTCTACCGTTGTCTCTGATTGAGAACCATACTTAGGTACCCTTTTCCCCCACCTGTTTTGTGGGAACTTTGTTAACTTTGACTTTGTTTAGGGCAAAGCATAGCCCAAAGCTTCACAGTTTGGTTTTGTTCTTTGTTTTATTGGCGTCATTTTTAATAAAGAGAAAATGTACACTTACCATGATGCACCTTAGTCCAGTCCTTCAGCCAGCTGTGGCAATGGCTGAGAGGGACGAGGCAAAAGGTATGGCAATTAAGTCTGGCAGACCAACTGATTGGCAAACATACTGTAATTTAAGAAGTCATGTGACTAAACTAAATAAAAATAAACTGCACTATGAAACACAAATAAATTATATAAAGAATGATAGTAAAAAGCTTTGGGGCATCTTAAATAAAAGCTTTGGAAAAAAGACTAACTCGGCTCCTTCATTCATTGAATCAGATGGCTCATTCCTCACAAAGCCCACTGATATTGCAAACTACTTTAATAACTTTTTCATTGGCAAGATAAGCAAACTTAGGTATAACATGCCAGCAACAAACGCTGACACTATACATCTAAGTATTTCTGACCAAATGATGAAAGACAAGAATTGTACTTTTGAATTCCGTAAAGTCAGTGTGGAAGAGGTGAAAATATTATTGTTGTCTATCAACAATGACGAGTCACCGGGGTCTGACAATCTGGATGGAAATTGACTGAGGATAACAGCAAACGATATTGCCACTCCTGTTTGTGACATCTTCAATTTAAGCCTACTAGAGAGCATATGCCCTCATACCTGGAGGGAAGCTAAAGTCATTCCCCACCCCCCCGCCACTGGCTCAAATAGCTGACCAATCAGCCTGTTACCAACCCTTAGTAAACTTCTTGAAAGAATTGAGTTTGACCAGATACAATGCTGGTCAATAAACGAATTGACAACATAATTGCTTATAGGGAAGGACACTCAACAAGCACAGCACTTACACAAATGACGGATGATTGGCTGAGAGAAATTGATGATAAAATTATTGTGGGGGCTGTCTTGTTAGACTTCAGTGCAGCTTTTGACATTATTGATCATAGTCTGCTGCTAGAAAAACGTATGTGTTATGGCTTTACACCCCCTGCTTTAATGTGGATAAAGAGTTACTTGTCTAACAGAACACAGAGGGTGTTCTTTAATGGAAGCCTCTCAAATGTAATCCAGGTAGAAGCAGGAATTCCCCAGGGTAGCTGTTTAGGCCCCTTGCTTTTTACATTTTTACTAACGACATGCCACTGACTTTGAGTAATGCCAGAGTGTCTATGTATGAGGATGACTCAACACTATACACGTCATCTACTACAGTGAATGAAAAGACTGCAACTCAACAAAGAGCTGCAGTTAGTTTCATAGTGGGTGGCAAGGAATAAGTTAGCCCTAAATATTTCTAAAACTAAAAGCCTTGTATTTGGAACAAAACACTCACTAAACCCTAAAACTAAACTAAATCTTGTAATAAATTATGTGGAAATTGAGCAAGTTGAGATGCCTAAACTGCTTGAAGTAACCTAGATTGTAAACTGTCATGGTCAAAACATATTGATGCAGTTGTAGCTAAGATGGGGAGAAGACTGTCCATAATAAAGCGATGCTCTGCCTTCTTAACAACACTATCAACAAGGCAGGTCCTACAGGCCCTAGTTTTGTCGCACCTTGACTACTGTTCAGTAGTGTGATCAGATGCCACAAAAAAGGAATTGGCTCAGAACAGAGCAGCACGGCTGGCCCTTGGATGTACACAGAGAACTAATATATAAATAATATGCATGTCAATCTCTCCTGGCTGAAAGTGGAGGAGAGATTGACTCCATCACTACTTTTATTTATGAGAGGTATTGACATGTTGAATGCACCGAGCAAGTCTGTCTAAACATAACAGCTCGGACACCCCACAAGAGAGAGAGAGAGAGAGAGAGAGAGACACACACACACACACACACACACACACACACGATAACATACGCACTACACATACACATACACACACACACACACACACACACACACACACACACACACACACACACACACACACACACACACACACACACACACACACACACACACACACACACACACACACACACACACACACACACACACGATAACATACGCACTACACATACACATGGATCTAGTACTGTAGATATGTGGTAGTGGTGGAGTAGGGGCCTGAGGGCACACAGTGTGTTGTGAAATCTGTGAATGTTCCGTAATGTTTTTAAAATTGTATAAAATGCCTTCATTTTTATTTTAATTTTGCTTGCCCATGAAGAATAGCTTCTGCTTTGGCAGCTACTAATGGGGATCCATAATAAATAGAAATACATGTACAAACGCATCAACTAGTGTACAGTAAGCAATCACAGGATCATCAAATAACCTAGCCTAGCCATTTCCCTTCCATTAGGTGCTCGCCCCATTCCGGTGTGTGTTAGACCGGGCATAAGCCAAGCCTACAGTCCTGCAATAACAGAAAGCTGAGTATGTTTGCATGCCTTTACAGCATGTTAATCCTTGGCTTTGAGGAGGTGTAAAAAGGAAACTACAATTTAATTAGCACCTACTGGAATACACTCTACATTTCTAAACGTCTTGTGCACACAGCAGGACAGGAGTGTGATGTCTGTTACAGTACAGAGCCAGCTCTCTCACAGATGTGGTTTTCCTGACCACTCTGGGTTACTCTGTACATTTTGATATGTGCTCAATCATATTTAATAGCATATTTAACATGTCACTGAAGAGGATGATAATGTGTTCTATTTTCACCGACTGATCAATAATCCAGTCAGTTTATAAACACTGATTATCTATTATGATAAGCAATTTAGACCACTAATTATAACAATAATAACTCATTAACTGTGCTTGATGCAACACATTGTAAGCAACAATATAACAAGACGGGATGCACACACAGAGCATATTGCTCCTAGTTTTCAAGCAATGTAAACCGATGCATTGTATTTGGTAACTGCTCTAAGAAAGCAGAAAACAGAACCCACCAAATTACCTTGAACAATGATAGGAAAGGAAAGGTACATTTACCGGACCACTGTTACCGAGATCTCCAACAGAACAGGCCTCCACTGTTCAAAAGACACACATTCCATTCAAAAATAGTTCACAGCAGAACACATAAGGGTGTGTGTGTGAAGCACAATGTGTGTGTGTGTGTGTGTGTGCCTGCATGTGCATGCGTATCAAGCACAGTGAGTGAGTGGATCAGTGGACCAACTCCATCTGGCGCTCATAATAAAGTCTGTCCTCTAAAGGACCTTGATCTAGAATGTGGAACCGTTCTCCTCCTCTTACCTAGAACATCCCCAGGACGCTCTGGAACCATTCTCCTCCCTTCAGTACGTCAGCAATGTCAAATGCGACACTAACATATGACTGATTTCAGTGTTGTTGGTTTGAGGCAGTCAGAGCAAGATGCTGACTCGCCCTAAATGCTTTCTCCCAGCCTTCAGAGAGAGAGAAATTGAGGGGGAGAAAAGGGAGAGACACAAAGAGGGGAGAGAGAGAGAGACACAAAGAGGGGAGAGAGAGAGAGACACAAAGAGGGGAGAGAGAGAGTGACACAAAGAGGGGAGAGAGAGAGAGACACAAAGAGGGGAGAGAGAGAGAGACACAAAGAGGGGAGAGAGAGAGTGACACAAAGAGGGGAGAGAGAGAGAGACACAAAGAGGGGAGAGAGAGAGAGACACAAAGAGGGGAGAGAGAGAGAGAGGGAAGGAAGGAAAGAAGGAGTGAAAGAAAAAAAGAAAAGGAAAGGCACAATAGTCAGACCATTGTTATCCCAAGTGGAGTTATGCTGATGTAAACAAACCATGTCAAAAATCTGAACCTCCACGTTCCTGACACCATGAAGAACCCAAGCTAGACAATGCACCACAGTGTGGAGAGAGACCCAGTGGAGGACCGAAGGACCCACTGGTGCACTCAAGCCGACCCCAGGCTTGGACAGCCATCTCTGGGGAAGCCTGCTCCCACATCAGGCCTACCACCTCCAGACCCAGACCCAGACCCAGATTCGGCCCAGGGTTAGGGTGTGCGTCTGAAATGGCACCCTATTCCTTGTATAGGGCACTATATTTCACCATAGCCCCTAGGACACTGGTCAAAAGTAGTGCACTAAATAGGGAATAGGGTGCAATTTGGGATTCAGACAGAGTGAGAGGCATCCCAGCCAGGGTTGGGGCTAGGCTCAATGAGTCTTTGTTTCCAACGCGTGGCTGGAGAAAAGCCACTGACTGAGCCACCTCACAATCGACCTCACCTCGGCTCCAGCTGCAACATTGAGCCGCCTGACCCCAGGCCCCAGCTTCTGTCCACCAGCCCTTTCCAATCCAAGGGGAAGGGGGCTGATACAGACACACCCACTGGGGCCATATGTATCAAGTGCTTCAAAGTAGGAGTGCTGCTCTATGATCAGGTCCCATATTCATAAAGCGTCTAATAGCAGGAGTGCTGATCTAGGAACAGTTTTGCCTTTCGACCATAGTGAATGGACCGAGGGAGCCTGATACCAGATCCGCACTCCTACTCTGAGACGCTTTATGAATACATGCCCAGGGCTACCCTGTCCATGTAATCTTATTTGTTGTGATCTAGAAGGCAAAACAGATCGTAAATCAGTACTCCTACTCTGAGATGCTTGATACATACGGCCCCTGACCTCACCCCAGTCTCCAGCTGCAGCCCCCTGCTACTCCAAGGGGGAAGGTCCTAACTGAGATATAGACCAGCCTGGCCCGCGACCCCGGTCACCAACACAAAAGGTTAAGCGGCCTTACTTAGTAGGAAGGCAGCTGCGAAAATTATATAGGGAAGGAGGGAGACCGAATTTAATGTGACAATGAATCACTTTATGGAGATGGGAGCTGTATGAGGCTCGTTCGAGTCCATTATCATATATATTACATTGGCATTTTACATAACGCCTCAATGTCAATCAAGGATGCATATATAATCAGATATGTAGTTATTAACATATAGTCACAATCTGCAAAAAAGTAACGTGCCTGTCTTTCAATTTAATCTAATTTGATGTGTCCTGAGAGTAATAAAGTACTATTACCACTTCCCATTATTCCTTTCCTTCTGACTCTGGTAGAAATAAAAATGTCTTACAAGTGTAATTGGTACAATGAAAATCCAGAGGAATTAACCTCAACAACACTTGGCATCCATATGTCACAGAAAAAGAGGAAAGAAATAATGATAATAACTGCAACAGAGATGGAAATATACAGTACCAGTCAAAAGTTTGGACACACCTACTCGTTCAAAAGTTTTTCTTGATTTTGACTATTTTCTACATTGTTGAATAATAGTGAAGACATAAAAACTATGAAACAACACATGGATTTATGCAGTAACCAAAAACGTGTTAAACAAATCAAAATATATTGATATTTGAGATTCTTCAAAATAGCCACCCTTTGTCTTGATGGCAGCTTTGCATACTCTTGGCATTCTCTCAACCAGCTTCACCTGCAATGCTTTTCCAACAGTCTTGAAGGAGTTCCCACATACGCTGAGCACTTGCTAGCTGCTTTTCCTTCTGTGGTCCAACTCATCCCAATACCATCTCAATTGGGTTGAGGTCGGGTGATTGTGGAGGCCAGGTCATCTGATGCTGCACTCCATCATTCTCCTTCTTGGTCAAATTAAACAGCCTGGAGGTGTGTTGGGTCATTGAAAAACAAATGATAGTTCCACTAAGCGCAAACCAAATGGGATGGTTAACTGCAGAATGCTGTGTCTGACAGTGTCACCAGTAAAGCACTCCCACACCATCACACCTCCATGCTTCATGGTGGCAACCACATATGCGGAGATTATTCGTTCACCTACTCTGCGTCTCACAAAGACACGGCGGTAGGAACCAAAAATCAGAAATTTGGAATCATCAGACCAAAGTACAGATTTCCACTGGTCTATTGTCCATTGCTCGTGTTTCTTGGACCAATCAAGTCTCTTCTTATTATTGGTGTCCTTTAGTGGTGGTTTCTTTGCAGAAATTCAAAGATGAAGGCCTAATTCACGCAGTCTCCTCTGAACAGTTGATGTTGAGATGTGTCTGTTAGTTGAACTCTGTGAAGCATTTATTTGGGCTGCAATTTCTGAGGCTGGTACCTCTAATGAACATATCCTCTGCAGCAGAGGTAACTTGGGGTCTTCCATTCTTGTGGCGGTCCTCATGAGAGCCAGTTTCATCATAGCGCTTGATGGTTTTTGCGACTGCACTTGAAGAAACTTTCTCAATGTCAACAGTGAAGAGGCGACTCCGGGACGCTGGCCTTCTAGGCCGAGTTGCAAAGAAAAAGCCATATCTCAGACTGGCTAATAAGATGAAAAGATTAAGATGGGCAAAAGAACACAGACACTGGATAGAGGAACTCTGCCTAGAAGTCCAGCATCCTGGAAGGCCAGCATCCCGGCCAACATCGCCTCTTCCCTGTTGACGTTGAGACTGGTGTTTTGTAGGTACTATTTAATGAAGCTGTCAGTTAAGGACTTGTGAGGCGTCTGTTTCTCAAACTAGACACTCTAATGTACTTGTCCTCTTGCTCAGTTGTGCAGTTGGGCCTCACACTCTTCTTTCTATTCTGGTTAGAGCCAGTTTACGCTGTTCAGTGAAGGGAGTAGTACACAGCATTGTACGAGATCTTCAGTTTCTTGGCAATGTCTTGCATGGAATAGCATTCATTTCTCAGAACAAGAATAGACTGACAAGTTTCAGAAAAAAGTACTTTGTTTCTGTCAATTTTGAGCCTGTAATCGAACCCACAAATGCTGATGCTCCAGATACTCAACTAGTCTAAAGAAGACCAGTTGGATTGCTTCTTTAATCAGAACAACAGTTTTCAGCTGTGCTAACATAATTGCAAAAGGGTTTTCTAATGATCAATTAGCCTTTTAAAATGATCAACTCAACGGGGCGGCAGGTAGACCAGTGGTTAGAGCGTTGGGCCAGTTACCGAAAGGTTGCTATATCGAATCTCTGAGCTAAGAAGATAAAAATCTGTCGTTCTGCCCCTGAACGAGGCAGTTAACCCGTATGCCTACGTAGATATTCCAATAAAAATATGCCGTTTCCAGCTACAATATCTACACTGTATTTCTGATCAATTTGATGTTAATTCAATGGACAATTTTTTTCTTATTTTCTTTCAAAAACAAAGACATTTCTAAGTGACCCCAAACTTTTGAACGGTATTATAAATATGTATATATACAGTTGAAGTCGGAAGTTCACATACACTTAGGTTGGAGTTATTAAAACTCATTTTTCAACCACTCCACACATTTCTTGTTAACAAACTATAGTTTTGGCAAGTCGGTTAGGACACCGACTGTTTGCATGACACAAGTAATTTTTCCAACAATTGTTTAAAGACAGATTATTTCACTTATAATTCACTGTATCACAATTCCAGTGGGTAAGAAGTTTACATACACTAAGTTGACTGTGCCTTTAAACAGCTTGGAAAATTCCAGAAAATGATGTCATGGCTTTAGAAGCTTCTGGCCTACCTTCAAACTCAGTACTTCTTTCCTTGACATCATGGGAAAATCTAAAGAAATCTGCCAAGACCTCAGATTTTTTTTTGTAGACCTCCACAAGTCTGGTTCATCCTCGGGAGAAATTTCCAAACACCTGAAGGTACCACGTTCATCTGTACAAACAATAGTAAACAAATATAAACACCATGGGACTATGCAGTACTTTGGTGCGAAATGTGCAAATGAATCCCAGAACAACAGGAAATGACCTTGTGAAGATGCTGGAGGAAACAGGTACAAAAGTATCTATATCCACAGTAAAACAAGTCCTATATCAACATAAGCTGAAAGGCTGCTCAGCAAGGAAGAAGCCACTTCTCAAAACCGCCATAAAAAAGCCAGATTACGGTTTGCAACTGCACATGGGGATAAAGATCGTACTTTTTGGAGAAATTTCCTCTGGTCTGATTGAAACAAAAATAGAACTGTTTGGCCATAATGACCATCCCAACCGTGAAGCACGGGGGTGGCAGCATCATGTTGTGGGGGTGCTTTGCTGCAGGAGGGACTGGTGCACGTCACAAAATAGATGTATCATGAGACAGGAAAATGATGTGGATATATTGAAGCAACATCTCAAGACATCAGTCAGAAAGTTAAAGCTTGGGACTGAAGAGTTTAGCACGGAGTTCAACAAAAATCGTAAAGATATTGACGTCATCATTTAATTTGTATTTTTAACCTTTATTTAACTAGGCAAGTCAGTTAAGAACAAATTCTTATTTTCAATGACGGCCTAGGAACAGTGGGTTAACTGCCTGTTCAGGGGCAGAACGACAGATTTGTACCTTGTCAGCTCGGGGATTCGAACTTGCAACCTTTCGGTTACTCATTCTGCAGGAGACATGGTGTAAGGCTGACATTGTCACTCACTGTCCCACAGGCTACAGAGAGGTAATTGTGCCATCACAGAAACACAGCTCTGTCAATAGAGGCAGACACGGATCATTTGGAGACTGATCATTTGGTACAAATCCGAACTACAAAATCGAATTGATCCCCTCAAAATTGGTAAATATCACATTTGGTTAAAACAGAAAAAATATATTGTACTGACGTACAATATAAGATGTGTTCCTTTGCGCAATATATATCCCCCCTCAAAATCTCCATATTACTCAGAGGAGATCTTCCCCACCCTTGAGGAAGAGACGTGCCATTTCCAGGCCCAGGGAAATGTGCTCATCTGTGGGGACACAAATGCGTGCACAGGAACACTACCTCATCTAACGACCACACGAGGGGACAGCTTTATTCCAGGCCATACTGTTTCTAACTGTCTTCATCTCCCCCATAGAAACAACAGTGACAGACCACACGAGGGGACAGCTTTATTCCAGGCCATACTGTTTCTAACTGTCTTCATCTCCCCCATAGAAACAACAGTGACAGACCACACGAGGGGACAGCTTTATTCCAGGCCATACTGTTTCTAACTGTCTTCATCTCCACCATAGAAACAACAGTGACAGACCACACGAGGGGACAGCTTTATTCCAGGCAATACTATTTCTAACTGTCTTCATCTCCCCCATAGAAACAACAGTGACAGACCACACGAGGGGACAGCTTTATTCCAGGCCATACTGTTTCTAACTGTCTTCATCTCCCCCATAGAAACAACAGTGACAGACCACACGAGGGGACAGCTTTATTCCAGGCCATACTGTTTCTAACTGTCTTCATCTCCCCCATAGAAACAACAGTGACAGCACCGTCAACAACAACGGAAGGGATCTGTTGCAGACATTGACCCTTTCTCTCTCAGCTCGTTCACTGTCAAGCCACTAACACCTCTCGCTGATCACAGCCAAATGATGTTGTTCCTAAAAAAAAAACAGACATGGACACAACCACACATTCACAGCCCAGTGAGCTGTACAACATCAGAAATTCATGCAGGTGGGCCCGAAACAGCACAGAAGAATACCAGAAAGCAACGTGAACCAAAATATCCAAACAATCTTAGATTCGTTTCTGAATACCACATTCACTCACAGCAAAGAGGGCATCAATCTAGCAGTAAAAAACATCAACTACATATTCAGGCAAATGGCAAAAGCAGCACAATTGAAATTGATAAAAAACAAAACAAAAAAGACCACAGATGACAACTGGTTTGATGCAGATTGTAAAATTATAAGGAAAAAACTTAGAACACTATCCAACCAAAAGCACAGAGACCCAAATAATGGTGAATTACACCTTCATTACTGTGATACCTTAAAACTCTATAAACCTACACTCAGAACCGAAAAAGCACAGTACAACAGCAAGCAGCTGACACGAATTGAGGAGTCCATAAACACAAACAACTTCTGGCAAAATTGAAAAAAAAAAACACCAAAAAACTAAGAGGAATTAGCGACACAAAATGGTGACATATGGACAACACATTTTAAAACACTCTACAACACCGTTCAAATTGATACAAATGCAAAACAACACCAAACCCATGAGAGTATGTTTTACCTCCTACACCACTTTCCAGAAAGGTATTTTTTTTTAGATGTAATAACTAGTGATGATTACAGGCTATTGTGAAATGGTAGAACCTTCTGGAGTCAACTAGCTAGCCATGTGCTTTTTTCTCCTGTGACCAAAACATCACAACGTTCTGTTTGTAGCTGATATGGGAATGAATACACAAGCATCAAACTGGGATAATGTTTTAGGTTACACCGGCAAGTATAAGAATATTTGGCAGGGCATTTAAAAAAAACATTGACATCTGATTATTTAACATGGAGATGTGGGAAGCTAAAAGGGCTAGCTATGTTTTTAGTCAGGCTAAATCAACAGATTGAAGTTTGTAGTAATCATAAAGCAGCCATTTTGACTGTCTGTAAACATCCCAAAAGACACCCTCTAGCCTTTAGAGGACATTTGGGATGCAAACTCTGTCTCCACCATTGTGTCTCCATGCAAACATACTAGATATTCTTCAGCCACAGAAATAGAGTCCCTAGACCCCCCCCCCCCCCCAAGCAGCCCTGCTCAATACATTATAGTTCACATACACTCACACACACACACACACACACACACACACACACACACACACACACACACACACACACACACACACACACACACACACACACACACACACACACATCCCGGAGGCTCAATTAAATTGAATTGTATTACTGTTCAGAATAAACATTGTGGCTGTATGTCCAAACGTTAGAGTCTGTTTAGGACAACAGAGAAATGAATCAGATTACCATGTATGGCCTGAATGGCTGAAGGCAAAGCAAACAAACACAGTCACAGACACAGAGCTATTTTATATGCATACATTTTTACATTTTAGTAATTTAGCTAGCAAACACTCTTATCCTGACACTTACAGTACAGTGAGTGTATACATTACATTTATTATATGTGTATGTGATGCCTGCAGAAATTGAACCCACAACTGGGTCACACAGGACCAGGACCAAACCCCACCAGTCCAGCACAGTCAGCCCACCATAGAGAGTGTGGTGTAGGTAGAAAACAGAGGTAATAAGTGACTATCAGAGGTGTGGCCCTCTAAATTCACACCCCAGTAGCTCTCTCTCCCAGTGTTAGTTTCCAGCCAACAGAAGAGAGAGAGAGAGAGAGAGAGAGAGAGAGAGAGAGGGAGAGAGAGAGAGAGGGAAAGAGGGAAAGAGAGAGAGAGATGATGTGAAAGGTGAAACCACTTCAAAAGAATGTTCTGTAGCTCGACGTTCCGCACGGAACAGAAACAGGAGAGAACGTTTTCTCGAGATGTTAGTAAACACAACAACAACAACAACAGAGCTGTAAATACGCTGGAACACTGAATCTTTACTTGAGGGAGGGAGGGAGGGAGGGAGGGAGGGAGGGAGGGAGGGAGGAAGGGAGGGAGGGAGGGAGGGAGGGAGGGAGGGAGGGAGGGAGGAAGGGAGGGAGGGAGGGAGGAAGGAAGGAAGGAAGGAAGGAAGGAAGGAAGGAAGGAAGGAAGGAAGGAAGGAAGGAAGGAAGGAAGGAAGGAAGGAAGGAAGGAAGGAAGGAAGGAAGGAAGGAAGGAAGGAAGGAAGGAAGGAAGGAAGGAAGGAAGGAAGGAAGGAAGGAAGGAAGGAAGGAAGGAAGGAAGGAAGGAAGGAAGGAAGGAAGGAAGGAAGGAAGGAAGGAAGGAAGGAAGGAAGGAAGGAAGGAAGGAGAGTGGTAGAGGAAGGGGAATGAGAGAGAGAGAGAGAGAGTGAGTGGTAGAGGAAGGGGAATGAGAGAGAGAGAGAGAGAGAGTGGTAGAGGAAGGGGAATGAGAGAGAGAGAGAGTGAGTGGTAGAGGAAGGGGAATGAGAGAGAGAGAGTGAGTGGTAGAGGAAGGGGAATGAGAGAGAGAGAGAGAGAGTGAGTGGTAGAGGAAGGGGAATGAGAGAGAGAGAGAGAGAGAGTGGTAGAGGAAGGGGAATGAGAGAGAGAGAGAGTGAGTGGTAGAGGAAGGGGAATGAGAGAGAGAGAGTGAGTGGTAGAGGAAGGGGAATGAGAGAGAGAGAGAGAGAGAGAGTCTGATATGAAATGGAGCGGTGCATAGTGTATTGTTGGGGATGGTTGGTGTGTGTGTGTGCATGCTTGTGTGTGTTGAATTGGGGTGATAGGCAGTCTGGTAGGCAGCTTTGTTTCATGGGGGGAGAGAGGGAAGAGGGAAAGAGGGAGAGAAAGAGCGAGGGAGTGAGGGAGAGAGAGAAGGAGAGAGAGAGAGAGAGAGAGAGAGAAAAAGAAGGAGAGAGAAAACTGTTAAGGGCTTGGCTGGGTGGATGTGGTCCTGAAAAGAATGCTGGGTAGTGGGAGGGAGGGAAGACTACTGAGCTTAGATCTGGACCATCAATAACTTTCAGGTCTCTTGGAGACACTCTCTGACTCACACGAAGGTGTGTATGTACTGTACATGCACCGCACACACTAGCGTACACAATTACACACAGGATCTCTACTATCTCCGTACACTCATCTCCACATTCTTCAGTGCATGAGAAAAGGTTCTAAGGTGGACGCTCCATGTTTTGACTGATATAGATAATAATATAGAAGGGGAGCGAAGGAGAATTCTAATTCATTAATTATCTTTATTTACTCAGTCAAACGCCAGATCATAAAAGGCTTCAGCGCAATTAACCTGAGAAGGATCAAACAAAAAAACTAAATTTGAACAATTTAAAGGTGAGGGAGGTTTTGACTCCAAAGCACTTAAAAGCTACAGTTGAAGTCGGAAGTTTACATACACCTTAGCAAACTACATTTAAACTCAGTTTTTCACAATTCCTGACATTTAATCCTAGTAAAAATTCACTGTCTTAGGTCAGTTAGGATCACCACTTTATTTTAAGAATGTGAAATGTCAGAATAATAGTAGAGAGAATGATTTATTTCAGCTTTTATTTCTTTCATCACATTCCCAGTGGGTCAGAAGTTTCCTTACCCTCAATTAGTATTTGGTAGCATTGCCCTTATATTCTTTAACTTGGGTCAAAAGTTTCTGGTAGCCTTCCACAAGCTTCCCACAATAAATTGGGTGAATTTTGGCCCATTCCTCCTGACAGAGATGGTGTAACTGAGTCAGGTTTGTAAGGCCTCCTTGTTTGCACACGCTTTTTCAGTTCTGCCCACAAATCTTCCATGGGATTGAGGTCAGAGCTTTGTGATGGACACTCCATTACCTTGACTTTGTTGTCTTTAAGCCATTTTGACACAACTTTGGAAGTATGCTTATGGACTCCTCTTTAAATCTGTGTATTCCTCCAAAGCTCAGTTGTCCTGAGTCTGCACAACTCTGCCAGGACCTAGGATCAAGGGAGACACTCAAGTGTTTAGTACTATATCTCTTGACACAATGATGAAAATAATAATGGCCTCTAAACCTTCAAGCTGCATACTGGACCCTATTCCAACTAAACTACTGAAAGAGCTGCTTCCTGTGCTTGGCCCTCCTGTTGAACATAATAAACGGCTCTCTATCCACCGGATGTGTACCAAACTCACTAAAAGTAATAAAGCCTCTCTTGATAAAGCCAAACCTTGACTCAGAAAATATAAAAAACTAATCGGCCTATATCGAATCTCCCATTGCTCTCAAACATTTTAGAAAAAACAGTTGCGCAGCTACTCACTGCTTTCCTGTAGAAAAAAACAATGTATACGAAATGCTTCAGTCTGGTTTTAGAACCCATCATAGCACTGAGACTGCATGTGTGAAGGTGGTAAATGAACTTTTAATGGCGTCGGACCGAGGCTCTGCATCTGTCCTCGTGCTCCTATACCTTAGTGCTGCTTTTGATACCATCGATCACCACATTCTTTTGGAGAGATTGGAAACCCAAATTGGTCTACACGGACAAGTTCTGGCCTGGTTTAGATCTTATCTGAAGATATCAGATCAAATATATCAGTTTGTCTCTGTGGATGGTTTGTCCTCTGACAAATCAACTGTAAATGTTGCTGTTCCTCAAGGTTCCGTTTTAGGACCACTATTGTTTTCACTATATATTTTACTTCTTGGGGATGTCATTCGAAAACATAATGTTAACTTTCACTGCTTTGCGGATGACACACAGCTGTACATTTCGATGGAACATGGTAAAGCCCCAAAATGACCCTCGCTGGAAGCCTGTGTTTCAGACATAAGGAAGTGGATGGCTGCAAACGTTCTACTTTTAAACTCGGACAAAACAGAGATGCTTGTTCTAGGTCCCAAGAAACAAAGAGATCTTCTGTTGAATCTGACAATTAATGGTTGTACAGTCGTCTGAAATAAAACTTTGAAAGACCTTGACTGTAACGGCGTTCTTCGTTTGTCGAAAGAGAGTCGGACCGAAATGCAGCGTGGTGGTTATTCATGATCTTTAATGAAACAACTGACGATACATGAAACAACTATACAAATACGAAAACAACAAACGGAACGTGAAACCTAATTACAGCCTATCTGGTGAAACTACACAGAGACAGGAACAATCACCCACGAAATACAAAGCGAACTCAGGCTACCTAAATACGGTTCCCAATCAGAGACAACGTGAATCACCTGACTCTGATTGAGAACCGACCTCAGGCAGCCAAGCCTATACAACACCCCTAATCAGCCGCGATCCCAAATACTACAAACCCCAATACGAAATACAATAACATAAACCCCTGTCACACCCTGGCCTGACCAAATATATAATGAAAACACAAAATACAATGACCAAGGCGTGACAGAAACCCCCGCGGACTCCCGGACGCACCTCAAAACCATAGGGAGGGTCCGGGTGGGCGTCTGTCCATGGTGGCGGTTCCGGCTCGGGACGTGGACCCCACTCCATTAATGTCCTTGTTCCTCCCCTTCGCGTCCTGGGATAATCCACCCTCGCCGCCGACCATGGCCTAATAGTCCTCACCCAGAACCCCACTGAACTGAGGAGCAGCTCGTGACTGAGGGGCAGCTCGGGACTGAGGGGCAGCTCGGGACTGAGGCAGCTCGGGACAGAGGGGCAGCTCGGGACAGAGGGGCAGCTCGGGACAGAGGGGCAGCTCGGGACTGAGGGGCAGCTCAGAACTGAGGGGCAGCCCGGAACTGAGGGGCAGCCCGGAACTGAGGGGCAGCCCGGAACTGAGGGGCAGCCCGGAACTGAGGGGCAGCCCGGAACTGAGGGGAAGCCCAGTACTGAGAGGAAGCCCAGTACTGAGAGGAAGCCCAGTACTGAGAGGAAGCCCAGTACTGAGAGGAAGCCCAGTACTGAGAGGAAGCCCAGGTAGGTAGTAGGCTCCGGTAGATCCTGGCTGGCTGGCGGATCTGGAAGATTCAGGTTGACTAGCAGATCTGGAAGATTCTGGTTGACTGGCAGATCTGGAAGATTCTGGTTGACTGGCAGATCTGGAAGAGACTGGTTGACAGGCTGATCTGGAAGAATCTGGTTGACTGGCAGATCTAGAAGATCATGGCTGACTGGCGGATCTGGAAGATTCAGGTTGACTAGCAGATCTGGAAGATTCTGGTTGACTAGCAGATCTGGAAGATTCTGGTTGACTAGCAGATCTGGAAGATTCTGGTTGACTAGCAGATCTGGAAGATTCTGGTTGACTGGTGGATCCTGGCTGACTGGCGGATCCTGGCCGACTGGCAGATCCTGGCCGACTGGCAGATCCGGCCGACTGGCACTACTGGCAGATCCTGGCCGACTGGCACTTCTGGCGGATCCTGGAAGACTGGTGGATCCTGGCTGACTGGTGGATCCTGGCTGACTGGCGGATCCTGGCAGACTGGCGAATCCTGGGTGACTGGCAGATCCTAGCTGACTGGCGGATCCTGGCCGACTGGCACTACTGGCAGATCCTGGCCGACTGGCACTTCTGGCGGATCCTGGCTGACTGGCACTTCTGGCGGATCCTGGCAGACTGGTGGATCCTGGCTGACTGGTGGATCTAACTGATCCTGACAGACTGGCGACACTGGGCAGACTGGCGGTGCTGGGCAGACTGACGGCGCCGGGCAGACTGGCGACGCTGGGCAGACTGGCGACGCTGGGCAGACTGGCGACGCTGGGCAGACTGGTGGTGCTGGGCAGACTGGCGATGCTGGGCAGACTGGCGGCACTGGCGGCGCTTGGCAGACTGGCGGCGCTGGGCAGACTGGCGGTGCTGGGCAGACTGGCGGCACTGGCGGCGCTGGGCAGACTGGCGGCTCCTTGCAGACTGACAGCTCTGGCTGCTTCATGTAGACTGACAGCTCTGGCTGCTCCTTGCAGACTGGCAGCTCCATGCAGACTGGCAGCTCTGGCTGCTCCATGCAGACTGATAGCTCTGGCTGCTTCATGCAGACTGGCAGCTCTGGCTGCTCCATGCAGACTGACAGCTCTGGCTGCGCTGAACAGGCAGGAGGCTCCGGCAGCGCAGGAGAGGAGACAGGCTCTGGCTGCGCTGAACAGGCGGGAGGCTCCGGCAGCGCTGTAGAGGAGGAAGGCTCTGGCTGTGCTAAACAGGCGGGAGACTCCAGCGGCGCAGGAGAGGAGGAAAGCGCTGGCTGCGCTGAACAGGCGGGAGGCTCCGGCAGCGCAGGAGAGGAGAAAAGCTCTGGCTGCGCTAAACAGGCGGGAGACTCCAGCAGCGCAGGAGAGGAGGAAAGCGCTGGCTGCGCTGAACAGGCGGGAGGCTCCGGCAGCGCAGGAGAGGAGAAAAGCGCTGGCTGCACTGAACAGGCGAGGCGCACTGAAGGCCTGGTGCGTGGTGCTGGAACTGGTGGTACTGGATCGAGGACACGCACAGGAAGCCTGGTGCGGGGAGCTGCTACTGGAGGACTGGAGTGTGGAGGTGGCACAGGATGGGCTAGACCGTGAAGGCGTACTGGAGATCTTGAGAGCAGTGCTGGCACAGGACGTGCAAGGCTAGGGATGTGCACAGGAGGCCTGGTGCGTGAGGCTGGCACCAACTTCACCAGCCGACTAACACGCACCTCAGGACGAGTATGGAGCGCTAACCCAGGTGCCATCAAATCCCCGACACGTTCCGTCGGGCGAATTCCATGCAAAAAGCACCAACACAGCAACTCCCTCATTTCTCTCTCCTCCAATTTCCCCATTAACTCCTTCACAGTCTCTGTTTCGCTCACCTCCAACACCGGCTCTGGTTCTGGTCTCCTCCTAGGCTCCTCACGATAAACAGGGAGAGTTGGACTCAGGTCTATCTCCTGACTCAGCCACTCTCCCTCTGAGCCCCCCCCAATGAATTTTTGGGGCTGCTTTTCGGTTTTTGCTCCGCGCCGCCGTGTCTTTCTTTTCGACTCCATTCGTCTATAGCCCTTTTCGCACTGCTCCAGCGAATCCCAGGCGGGCTCAGGCACTCTCTCTGGGTCGGCCGCCCACCTGTCTATTTCTTCCCACGTCGTATACTCAAAGCCTCTGCTGTCCATAACGTCCTCCCTTCGCTGCTGCCTGTTAACACGCTGCTCGGTCCGAGTGTGGTGGGTGATTCTGTAACGGCGTTCTTCGTTTGTCGAAAGAGAGTCGGACCGAAATGCAGCGTGGTGGTTATTCATGATCTTTAATGAAACAACTGACGATACATGAAACAACTATACAAATACGAAAACAACAAACGGAACGTGAAACCTAATTACAGCCTATCTGGTGAAACTACACAGAGTCAGGAACAATCACCCACGAAATACAAAGCGAACTCAGGCTACCTAAATACGGTTCCCAATCAGAGACAACGTGAATCACCTGACTCTGATTGAGAACCGACTCAGGCAGCCAAGCCTATACAACACCCCTAATCAGCCGCGATCCCAAATACTACAAACCCCAATACGAAATACAATAACATAAACCCCTGTCACACCCTGGCCTGACCAAATATATAACGAAAACACAAAATACAATGACCAAGGCGTGACATTGACCTTGGACCCTGATCTCTCTTTTGACGAACATATCAAGACTGTTTCAAGGACAGATTTTTTCCCATTTACATAACATTGCAAAAATCTGACATTTTCTGTCCAAAAATGATGCAGAAAAATTTATCCATGCTTTTGTCACTTCTAGGTTAGACTACAACAATGCTCTACTTTCCGGCTACCCGGATAAAGCACTAAATAAACTTCAGTTAGTGCTAAATACGGCTGCTAGAATCCTGACTAGAACCCAAAAATTTGATCATATTACTCCAGTGCTAGCCTCCCTACACTGGCTTCCTGTTAAGGCAAGGGCTGATTTCAAGGTTTTACTGCTAATCTACAAAGCATTACATGGGCTTGCTCCTACCTATCTTTCCGATTTGGTCCTGCCGTACATAACTACACGTATGCTACGGTCACACGACACAGGCCTCGAAATTGTCCCTAGAATTTCTAAGCAAACAGCTAGAGGCAGGGCTATCTCCTATAGAGCTAAATTTTTATGGAATGGTCTGCCTTTCCCATGTGAGAGACTCGATCTCAACCTTTAAGTCTTCATTGAAGACTCATCTCTTCTGTAGGTCCTATGATTGAGTGTAGTCTGGCCCAAGAGTGTGAAGGTGACTGGAAAGGCATTGGAGCAATGACCTGCCCTTGCTGTCTCTGCCTGGCCGGTTCCTCTCTCTCCACTGGGATTCTCTAACCCTAATACAGGGGCTGAGTCACTGGCTTACTGGTGCTCTTCCATGCCGTCCCTAGGAGGGGTGCATCACTTGAGTGGGTTGAGGCACTGACGTGGTCTTCCTGTCTGGGTTGGCGCCCCCCCCCCTTGGGTTGTGCCGTGGCGGAGATCTTTGTGGGCTATACTCGGCCTTGTCTCAGGATGGTAAGTTGGTGGTTGAAGATATCCCTGTAGTGGTGTGTGGTCTGTGCTTTGGCAAAGTAGGTGGGGTTATATCCTGCCTGTTGGGCCTGTCCGGGGGTATCATCGGATGGGGCCACAGTGTCTCCTGACCCCTCCTGTCTCAGCCTCCATTATTTATGCTGCAGTCATTTATGTGTCAGGGGGCTAGGGTCAGTCTGTTATATCTGTCTTATGTTCTTATATTCTCCTGTCCTGTGTGAATTGAAGTATGCTCTCTCTAATTCTCTCTCTCTTTCTCTCTTTCTTTCTCTCTCTTGGAGGACCTGAGCCCTAGGACCATGCCTCAGGACTACCTGGCATGATGACTCCTTGCTGTCCCCAGTCCACCTGTCCGTGCTGCTGCTCCAGTTTCAACTGTCCTGCCTGCGGCTATGGAACCCTACCTGTTCACCGGACGTGCTACCTGTCCCAGACCTGCTGTTTTCAACTCTCTTAGAGACAGCAGGAGCAATAGAGATACTCTCAATGATCAGCTATGAAAAGCCAAATGATATTTACTCCTGAGGTGCTGACCTGTTGCATCCTCGACAACTACTGTGATCATTATTTGACCATGCTGGTCATTTATGAACATTTAAACATCTTGGCCATGTTCTGTTATAATCTCCACCCGGCATAGCCAGGAGAGGACTGGCCACCCCTCATAGCCAGGTTCCTCTCTAGGTTTCTTCCTAGGTTTTGGCCTTTCTAGGGAGTTTTTCCTAGCCACCGTGCTTCTACACCTGCATTGCTTGCTGTTTGAGGTTTTAGGCTGGGTTTCTGTACAGCACTTTGAGACATCAGCTGATGTAAGAAGGGCTATATAAATACATTTGATTTGATTTGATTTGCTTGGGGTCATTGTCCATTTGGAAGACCCATTTGCAACCAAGCTTTAACTTCCTGACTGATGTCTTGAGATGTTGCTTCAATATATCCACATACTTTTCCATCCTCATGATGCCATCTATTTTGTGAAGTGCACCAGTCCCTCCTGCAGCAATGCACCCCCACAACATGATGCTGCCACCCTGGGCTTCACGGTTGGGATGGTGTTCACCCCCTTTTTCCTCCAAACATAACGATGGTCATAACGATGGTTTTTGTCTCCATGTGCAGATGCAAAGCATAGTCTGGCTTTTTTATGGTGGTTTTGGAGAAGTGGCTTCTTCCTTGCTGAGAGGCCTTTCAGCTTATGTCGATATAGGACTCGTTTTTCTGTGGATATAGATACTTTGTACCTGTTTCCTCCAGCATCTTCACAAGGTCATTTGCTGTTGTTCTGCGATTCATTTGCACTTTTCACTTTTTCGCAAGTATGTTCATCTCTAGGAGACAGAACGCATCTCCTTCCTGAGCGGTAGGGCGGCTGCGTGGTCTCATGGTGTTTGTACTTGTGTACTATTGTTTGTACTTATGAACATGGTACCTTCAGGCATTTGGAAATTGCTCCCAAGGATGAACCAGACTTGTGGTCTTTGCTGATTTCTTTTGATTTTCCCATGATGTCAAGTAAAGAGGCACTGAGTTTGAAGGTAGGCCTCAAATGATGTCAAATGATCATCATGTCAAATGATGTCACCTCAAAAGATGTCAAGTAGGCCTTGAAATACATCCAAATGATGTCAATTAGCCTATCAGAAGCTTCTAAAGCCATGACATCATTTTCTGTAATTTTCCAAGCTGTTTAAAGGCACAGTCAACGCAGTGTATGTAAACTTCTGACCCACTGGAATTGTGATACAGTGAATTATGAGTGAAATAATCTGTCTGTAAACAATTGTTGGAAAATGACTTGTGTCATGCACAAAGTAGATGTCCTAACCGACTTGCTAAAACTAGTTTGTTAACAAGAAATTTGTGGAGTGGTTGAAAAACGAGTTTTAATGACTCCAACCTAAGTGTATGTAAACTTCCGACTTCAACTGTATATTTGGATGTTTGGTACAAATCAAAATGTACAAAACGGGCAAATACAGGTCAACAAAACCATTACTCTTTCACTCCAAAACCTGCCAAATATCCCTTTTTTTAAATAAGTCGATGTAAGGTACTGCCGTTTGGTTACAGAGGCCTGAGTAGTATACAGTACTACTGTTCTGTTATAATCTTCCACCCGGCACAGCCAGGAGAGAACTGGCTCTCTTGAGTAGTTGCCTGCCTGGTCCGTCTTGTCTTTTGCCCTGAACACCAAGTTGATTTCGGCTCTGTGTGTGTGTGCCACATGTAATAAAGTAGCTACTGTAGGTTATCACACTGTGGTCATTGTTGACTGCCCTTTTGAACCCACTATTAATCCAAGCTCCATCTCAACTCCCATGCCGCACAGACACGCACACACACATCAACCCCCCCCCCCCCCCCCGCGCACACACACACACACAAACTCACACTCAACCCCACCCCCTCACCCACACACACAAACCCCCTCACCCACACTCACACACACACACACACACACACACACACACACACACACACACACACACACACACACACACACACACACACACACACACACACACACACACACCCTGGTCTAAAGTAGTGCACTACAAAATAAATAGGGTTCCATTTGGATGCAGATCTTCACTGGAAGCCCTTTACCTCAGGTCACTGCTGGCTGGACAATTGATTTTCCATCTCCCTGCTCTGTCTGCATTTGTTCCACATTCACACAGTGTGTGTGTGTGTGTGTGTGTGTGTGTGTGTGTGTGTGTGTGGTAGAAGGAAAACCCAGAGGAAAACATCTAGCAGCCAGACTGCATGGTTAAAAAGAGAAATGGGTGGCGGTTGGGCCAGTCAGTCTGACTAGATGTGTGTGTGGTCTCATCTGGTCCCTACGGACTATCCCTCATAACAAGGCCTAGGCAGAGGTCAGCTAGCTAGCCACCTAGGGTGTGTGTGTGTGTGTGTGCGTGCGTGCGTGGCCTACTGTAGGCTGTGTGAGATGGTATGAAACAGGACGAGGGTAAAACCTTTCATCCGACAAAGCTACAAAAACCTAAACAGAACAAAACAAAACACCAACCAATGAACTAGTCTCTCACTTATGACAGACCACAGAGCTAGCTGTTAGAGGAACTAGCTTGGCGACAGACACAGGGTGACCATAAACACTGAGTCACACAGAGCACAGCTGCAATGGGGAGTAATACCACGGTAAAAAGAAGACATTTCTGAAAGGAAGACATTCTTCTTACTGCCATCTATTGAATTCATTTTCAGGTAGCCTTACCTGTGTAATTACACACACACTAACTTGGCTCACAATAGAAGAGAATGATAAAGAATGCAATGCAACTGAGGTACTTCACATCATGAAATACTATCACATCATAAGCCATCAGGTTTACTGCAGATAATAAAATGTGTTCTTTTGTCACGGTTTTCTTTAGGTGAAGTAGAGTCAGACCAAAATGCGGCATTGCAATCCATGTTTAATGAAACAAAGTAAACACGAATCAAATACAAAAACAATAAACGTAACACGAAAACCGAAACAGCCTAATACTGGTGCAAAGTAACACAGAAACAGAACAAGGACAATCACCCACAAAACCCAACACCAAACAGGCTACCTAAATATGGTTCCCAATCAGAGACAATGACGAACACCTGCCTCTGATTGAGAACCATATCAGGCTGTGCGTGTGTCTGTGTGTGTGTGCGCTCGGAGAACACCTGTGTCTGTAATCACTTACAGCAGGGCCAAGTCAAACCTGTGGAGAAACAAGAGTGCACCTTGTATCAAGTACTCCTGCTACCCTCTGCCCAGCCCCCAATAACCTTTTATGCTTTAATGTGAATGTTTACACACGCTCAGGAACCACGCCTCCAGCAGGCCAGCATGCCACCTCGCAAATCAGACACCTGTTGGCACATGTGTACCTACATGTGTGTGTACCTATGTATGTGTGTGTGTTGTTGGCACGATTTAACAGGAGTTAAATCACTGAGTTCTTTCCGATGGCCTACTACTCTCCCACTCTATGACTAACCCATCAGGGTCAGTAGGAGAGGGTCATACACCTCTCTCAGTCTCCTCTGAGCTTTAACCTCTGATCTTAGCACAGGACGTGGTCACAACAGGAAGATACACATCATACAGTATATCATCATAACCTTAACGCCAACAAATAACATGGTTAATTTTCTAGTAGTCTTGGTAGTGGCTGTAGTAGTAGTGACTAGGAGACATGAAGCAGAAATGAGATGAGGTAACTAGCTAGTGTCTAGTACTGTAATTGTATTCCAAAGCTTTTCAGAAAAATGCTGAATTTTCAAGGCTGAAGGAATGCAATATGACATTTTATTAAATACAGTAGTTTGAGGAATGGCCTCGTCTCCGAGCGAAGATCCTCGGAGCTAGATGATGTGATGACAGGAAGCCCTATGCGGGGCTGTTGACACCGAAACAAAATAACATAAGTTACCATGAAGCAACAATTGGATCTAAAGATCGAAAACAATGATTCATTATATGTAAAAGAGTTGCATGCAAGGAATTGTACAAAAGTTAGATTATGCTGAAATGGAAAGTATTATGACATCTTTCAATAGAATCAAACATTTTCTGATATGTTTAGTTTAAATGCTGTGTATGCCTGTACATAGAACCCAACCATGCATGCTGTAATGCAATTTGTAAGATAAGATGAGACGTTTGCTTTGCGTCTAACACAGTCCCGCAGGCAGTAATGTGAAGCAATAGGGACATGTGGCAAAGAGTGAGTGTCTGACCCAATGCCGGTCTGCTGAGTGACTCGCATTTTTACATACGTGAAGGTGTAATAATGAATGACTGCAACCTCTACGAGTGTGATCGGATACTCGCCTACTAATGTAGCTATTGATGGCTATGGTAAAATGACCATTGACCTGAGAGAATAGCCAATAGATTGTGGCTAACATATGAGGTGTAGGCAAAGCATGACCAGCGACCTCGTGGCTGGAGAGTGAGGGTGGAATTATACCTAGTGTGGCAGCTGTGTTTGCAGCTCCAGTTCTGAATGCGTGACCAGTAGTTTAGCATTGAGGTGAAAGATAACACCTTTATATTACTTCAAATCAAAAATGTATTTGTCACATGGGCTGAAAACAACAGGTGTAAGAAAATATTTACTGGATAAACTAAAGTAAAACAATTGAATAAAATCAAAAAGTAACACAAGAAAATGACATAACAGTAATACAGTTTTATCCAGGGGGTACCGGTACCGAGTAAATGTGCGGGGGTACAGGTTAGTCGAGGTCATTTGAAAAGTGACTATGCGTAGGCTAAAGCTATAGTGATTAGGGTGAAAAGACCAGATCAGAAAAAAACGAATCACGTGAAGGAATGAAAGTGATAGAAGAAGTTGTGAACTCGCAATTAGAAAGAAACTAAGGAAAACCCGTAAGAAGACAACCTTGCAAAAACGTCAATGCGGAGGGAAGTCGCTTTGTCTGAGGGTTGCGGGTAGTAGTAGTAGTAGTAGTAGTAGTAGTAGTAGTAGTAGTAGTAGATTAGTAGAGTAGTAGTAGTAGAAGAGTAGTAGAGTAGTAGTAGTAGTAGAAGAGTAGTAGTAGTAGTAGTAGTAGTAGTAGTAGTAGTAGTAGTAGTAGTAGTATAGTAGTAGTAGAGTAGTAGTAGAGTAGTAGTAGAGTAGTAGTAGTAGTAGTAGTAGTAGAGTAGTAGAGTAGTAGTAGTAGTAGTAGAGTAGTAGTAGTAGAGTAGTAGTAGAGGGAGTAGTAGTAGTAGTAGTAGTAGTAGTAGTAGTAGTAGTAGTAGTAGAGTAGTAGTATGCTGTAGAGATCAAAAATGGTTCTGTTGCGATAAAGAAGAGTCGAGCTAATTGAATATGAATGGGCAAAGATGGTACAAGACAAAGCAACAAGACGTGATAGTTGCCTGAATTAATGTGATTCACCAAGGGTGTGACATGCTGTCGCTAGCCCTATTAGTTGAGGCCCACTATAGAGTTACCGTTTATCTGTAATGTAAGGGCAATAGGGGTGTAACGGTTCACCAAACCCACGGTTCAGTACGTATTGCAGTTTTTGGGTTCACGGTTCGGTTCTGTTCTGTTTCAGTACCTCGGGAAAGTTCATTTTTGTTTATTTAAGAAAACAGGAAGTGTTGTTATTCCTGATTCCATATATCATGAGACATATAATGTCTAATGAGAGCACAATTAAATGAAAACACACGATTACTCATCAACAACACCAAAATAAAGCTTCTACCCATTTGCTGAAATGGGTGTGAGAAGGCAAAGTTCATAACGTCGCTCGAGCGCCTTCACAATGTGTTCAAACCCCCCTATTCTTCTCACCCACCGAGAATGGGGGCATTTCAGCGGCTATAAACATACTTATCGCTCTTCTAATTGATTTGGCCTGGTCAGAAGCAGCTGCAAAGGGGAGACGAAGTTGTGCTGTGTTTTTTTTGTGTTTCCGTCTTCCTCCGGTGGTAGGAATAGCGTGGGGAGGTGGCGCTGCTAACAGCCGGGCTACTGAGTGGCTGGGAGGTTACCATCATGGTAGGCTGCCTATCAGACAACCCTTGGAATTGTTCCAGCAATGTGTTCAATGCTCGGTCATGGTGTTCGGCCAAGGTCTGGAACCCTTCCGTATTTTTTATTTTTTATTACACCTTTATTTAACTAGGCAAGTCAGTTAAGAACACATTCTTATTTACAATGACGGCCTAGGAACAGTGGGTTAACTGCCTTGTTCAGGGGCAGCATGACAGATTTTTACCTTGTCAGCTCGGGGATTTGATCTAGCTAGCAACCTTTTGGTTACTGGCCCAACTCTCTAACACACTGGGCTACCTGTTGCCACGAAGAAACTCCTCGTGCCTTCCAATGGTGACTCCTTGGGAGGAGATGGCGTTACGGAGCTGGTTCGAGTCTGCTGGGTCAGTCATGGCCAGTTCGTACTATCACGTTTCAGGAGAAGACCCAGATGCAGACAGTGTCGAAGTAACAAAAGAGTATTACTAGAACCGTGGGCAGGCAAAACAACAGGTCAAGGGCAGGCAGAGGTCAATAATCTGGCATTGTCTCAGGATGGTAAGTTGGTGGTTGAAGATATCCCTCTAGTGGTGTGGGGGCTGTGCTTTGGCAAAGTGTGTGGGGTTATATCTTTCCTGTTTGGCCCTGTCCGGGGGTATCACCGGATGGGGCCACAGTGTCTCCTGACCCCTCCTGTATCAGCCTCCAGTATTTATGGTGCAGTAGTTTATGTGTCAGGGGGCTCGGGTCAGTTTGTTATATCTGGAGTACTTCTCCTATCTTATCCGGTGTCCTGTGTGAATTTAAGTATGCTCTCTCTAAATTCTTTCTTTCTTTCTCTCTCTCTGGCAGGAGCTGAGCCCTAGGACCATGCCTCAGGACTACCTGGCATGATGACTCCTTGCTGTCCCCAGTCCACCTGGCCATGCTGCTGCTCCAGTTTCAACTGTTCTGCCAGTGATTATTATTATTTGACCATGCTGGTCATTTATGAACATTTGAACATCTTGGCCATGTTCTGTTATAATCTCCACCCGGCACAGCCAGAATAGGACTGGCCACCCCTCATAGCCTGGTTCCTCTCTAGGTTTCTTCCTAGGTTTTAGCCTTTCTAGGGAGTTTTTCCTAGCCTCCGTGCTTCTACACCTGCATTGCTTGCTGTTTGAGGTTTTAGGCTGGGTTTCTGTATATAAATACATTTGATTAGATTTGATTTGATTTGAGTCCAAAAGGTACAGTACGGCAGGCAGTCTCGGCGTCAGGGCAGGCAGAGGTCAATAATCCAGGGTGGTGTGACAAGGTACAGAACGGCAGGCAGGATCAGGGTCAGGGCAGGCAGAATGGTCAAAACCGGGAAAACTAGAAAACATGAACTAGAAAAAGATAGGAGCAAGGGGAAAAATGCTGGTAGGCTTGACGAATAAAACGAACTGGCAACAGATAGAGTATAAATACACTGGGGATAATGGGGAAGATGGGCGACACCTGGAGGGGTTGGAGACAAGCACAAAGACTGGTGAAACATTAAAAAAACCGTAATTAATAGTGTTAAATAGTGTGAAAAACTGAGTGCTATAACCAAGGACGGGCAGGTGCCAGTGACGTATCCTATCCCTCAGGGGAGATTTCGGCGTGTGACAACACAGAAGCTAATGACGGACATTGGAAATAACAGTAAGTGAGAGAACATGGGTAAGTTGACACATAAATATATCCCAACAGCAGCGTGAGGAATGTGCATTATTGTGCCGTGCTTATAGACTATAAGGTAAATAGGTAAATGAGATTCCACACATGGGTAATAGGAAAGAAGAGAAGAAACAAGACACCAAGCTGATGATGATACGTTTGTATTCATTGCCTCTATGCCCGTAGAATAGGAAACAAAGTTCATTATGTTGAGTTTACTGGATGAAGATAAACGAGCATTGAGACCAGCCATCCTGATTGAACTTTTGTAAACTACATTATAAAACTCCCAACATCCCCCACACAGACATCAACACAGCCCTGGCTGACAACACGCACACAGCTCTCTCTGAAAGCAGCACAGCAGCACTGCAGCATCAGACAGCTCTTAACGGGGGTTCACCCCGCTGTTGGTGAAAGTCCGAGACTGTCAACTTCACAGTTGGTTGCCTAGCAACAGGGTCACACTCCCTCTTGGCGTGCTGCCGCTGTGACTGTCGCTAGACGGGGAGCTTGGGCCCTAGTAACAAAGACATCAGATGCTACTTCTCACTGCTCGTCTGCAGACACCTCAACTAATGTCCTAACGGCCGGTAGAGGGGAGAGAGAGGTGGTATGTTTCTGTGTGTGTGTGTGTGTGTGTGTGCTCTACATGTTTTTCTCTCTATTTGTGTGTGTGTGTGTGTGTGTGTGTGTGTGTGTGTGTGTGTGTGTGTGTGTGTGTGTGTGTGTGTGTGTGTGTGTGTGTGTGTGTGTGTGTGTGTGTGTGTGTGTGTGTGTCTACTCCACACAACGGAAGCTGTTCTCACGGGGGCTCGTCATGAGCTACAAAGAGACACTTCTGGGTGGGTGACTGGTCAAATAGGAGCACAATAACACACGGCTACAGCGCTGCAGCCGCAGCCAGTCCCTGTGGTGGACAGGAGCATGGTTAGGAAACAATGGTGTGTGTGTGTCAATGGAGTGTGTATGGTGTGTGTATGTGGACAGGGTTAGAGTTAGGAAACGATGCCATTACATGGAGAGGAAGTAGACAACTCTGGCCTACACATTTTATGCGCTCCATCCACAGCACAAAGTAAGACTGAAACCTAATAATGGTGGTGGGTCTATTTGCCATTTGAACCACTAGATCAACCTAATGTAATGATTCAAAGGCCTCAGTACTAACCTTGCTGAGCAGCATGGGAACTGAGTTTCACAAAGTTAATTTCATGAATATGTTTTAGCTGAATTTCTAGGGATTTGACGTATGATGATGTTATGTTTCTTACGATATATGACATATCCAATTGCCATACGGCCAAAACAAAAGTGAAAAAAATGAACAAAATAATTTTTACTCATTATTAGTTACTTCTGTTTCTAAATCAGTATTCGTATGCTAGAATTTCTATTGAAAAAACACACAATTTCCTTGTATAATGCCAGTAACCAAATGTCTCCCCATTACATTTTGAATAAGATTCACAGTAATTTGACAAAAACATAGATAAAAAGCTATTAGTATTATGATGATGTTTGTTGCCTCATGCTTAACAATTATTTTTACATTTTGTTCAAGACAAAATTATATTTATTGGTGTCACCAATGTAGGACATTATGTCCAACAGATGGACAATACACAACAGGCAGTCAAATGTTACTGTAACGACCGTTGGTGGAAGAAGGTGAGGACCAAGATGCAGCGTGGTAAGTGTTCATCATTATTTTAATGAAACTGAACACTAAATACAACAAGGAACAAAATAAACAACCGAAACAGCTCCGTCAGGTGCAAAACACACTAAACAGAAAATAACTACCCACAAAACCCATGTGTGCAAGAGCTACCTAAGCATGGTTCTCAATCAGAGACAACGACAGACAGCTGTCCCTGATTGAGAACCATACCCTGGCAAAAACAAAGAAATACAAAAACATAGAAAAAAGAACATAGAACGCCCACCCTAGTCACACCCTGGCCTAACCAAAATAGAGAATAAAAAGAGTCCTGTATTGTTATTTTTCTTCACTACCTCCCTGAGTTGGGAGTTGGTCATTTGCCCGCCTGGTGCCTTCTTGGGATGTGTTAGCTATTTCTTAAGCTCCCTCCCTGGTATCTAACCCTGATTCCGAATTACCCGTGGTCACCATGGTATGCACAGAAAGTACCATTAATAAGGCAGACATTCGAATTAGACATCAGCGCATCACCAGTCGAGGTTCTAGTCACCAAAACCGTATGTGGTGGCCGAGAGTACCCTGCATGGGTTTTGGGTGTGAATAAATGCACGCATCATCGAAGGTCAGCACTTGTTGGCAAGTATTAGCTCTATGATGTCTGCAGTCATCCAAGTAACATTGCAATCAAAGGAACCATAACTCATTTAATGAGCCATTTTACAGTTTCACCATACCTGCAGTGTACTAAGACTGGCAAGGCTTAATTTTTGAGACAAGACTGGCAGGATCACTCAGGTAGACCCCCACAACATTGAGGTGTACCTGGGCACACAGCGAGGTGAGAGGGCACAGTCCCCGAGTGAAGGAGGAGACCCAAGCACACCCATGCATACCCAGTGGGAGGCCCTGGCCTTAACAACAGCAGTGGGAGCTGTGGGTGCTTAGGCACCACTCACGGGGTATTCTGTTGGAGGGTTTTCTGGCGCACAATAGAGCCAATGGGTTTGAAAAACTCAACGTGTCTCTGATGCTGGAGGGTAAAATGGTCACATGCAGGGTGCGAGAAACCAGGTGTAGGAGAATGAAAATGTAAATATTGCACTCAGAACCACTTAAAATGATCCAAATCAAATCGGTATAATACAAATAAGTTTAAAAAGGTCATTATAGGGGAGTATTTATAGGTGTAATGTCCGCTGGAGTGACAGCTATTTCATCTGGTGTGACATGTCACAACAAGTCACAACAAGAGAAAAAAGCTGTCACACCAGTGGAAATCTCAGGCTGTATGGTCCATTTTTGGCCTTATTGTCTACCATTTGATTTGACCACAACAAAAATGTAACTTCAGTTTCTTTCAACACATTCAAAAGGCGTCACACCAAAGGCCTAAGAAATGTACCCCTTTTATGGCAACAGCAGAAAAGTGCAATGTTAATGATAAATATTTCTGATAAAGCTCACAATCTCTCCAGACCATGTGCTCCAGAAATGTCTTGTGTAGTTCCTCATTGCAAGAGTACCCAGTGAAATGGCTCCCAAATGCTGGCTTGTTGTTAATCACAGAATTGTGTCACACAATGTGGACATTCATTTTAGGGACCAGGTTTAATCAATCAGAACTATTTGGAAATATCATGAATGGACTTGGGGACTACTGTTTCTTGACATAGACATAGGGAATTTTATGAATGTTTTCATTCATAAACTTACGTTCAAAGTTCCACAAACTTAACTGGAACAGTGGACCATTACCATGTTTGTAATTGTCCACTTACCAATTGTAAGTAAACTAAATTAATACACTGCATGAATTTACCCATGATCAAAGTTTTTTAAAAACAAAGCTTTTAGTAATATGTCACAATTTTATCCAATTCATCCAAGTTTGACATTATGAACAAAAAAACCACCCATGTCAACTACCCATACACCATGGGGACACAAAACTCACTGACTGTGGTGCTTTTCTCCTGGAGTATTTTTTGTGTCCACACCTCTCCTGAGAACACCACTGTTGATGTTGGCTGGCTGAATGTGGGCCCTGGCAGAGGCTGCTGAGGGCTAGGTAGCAGTGCTGGATAGGGCTAGGTAGCAGTGTGTGTGTGTGTGTGTGTGTGTGTGTGTGTGTGTCTCTGTCTCTCAGTGTGTGTGTGTGTTTATGTGCATGCATGTTTCAGATGTACGTGTGTATATACAGTGCATTCGGAAAGTATTTGACCCCTTGACTTTTGCCACATTTTGTTACATTACAGCCTTATTCTAACATTGATTAAAACACAGTTTTCCTCATCAATCTAAACACAACACCGCAAGTCTTCTTAGGTATGACACTACAAGCTTGGCACACCTGTATTTGGGGAGTTCCTCCCATTCTTCTCTGCAGATCCTCTCAAGCTCTGTCAGGTTGGATGGGGAGCATTGCTGCACTGCTATTTTCCGGTCTCTCCAGAGATGTTCAAGTCCAGGCTCTGGCTGGGCCACTAAAGGGCATTCAGAGACTTGTCCCGAAGCCACTCCTGCGTTGTCCTGGATGTGTGCTTAGGGTCGTTGTCCTGTTGGAAGGTGAACCTTCACCCCAGTCTGAGGTCCATTTAAGAATGATGTGTTCTTGGTGACCTTTAATGCTGCAGAAATGTTTTTGTATCCTTCAATAGATCTGTGCTCCGACACAATCTTGTCTCGGAGCTCTAAGTCCTTCGTCCTCATGGCTTGGTTTTTGCTCTGACATGCACTGTCAACTGTGGGACCTTATATAGACAGGTGTGTGCCTTTCCAAATCATGTCCAATCAGTTGAATTTACCACAGGTGGACTCCAATCAAGTTGTAGAAACAGCTCAAGCATGATCAATGGAAACAGGATGCACCCAAGCTCAATTTCGATTTTCATAGCAAAGGCTCTGAATACTTATGTAAATAAGGTATTTCTGTTTTTTATTTTAGTACAATTGCAAAAATGTCTATAAATCTGTTTTCACTTTGTCATTATGGGGTATTGCGTGTAGATTGCTGAGTATTTTTTTAAATTCAATCCATTTTAAAATAATGTTGAAAATGTAACAAAATGTGGACAAAGTCAAGGGGTCTGAATACTTTCCGAAGGCACAGTACATACAGTCAGGTCAGTGGAGGCTGCTGAGTGGAGGATGGCTCCTAATAATTGCTGGAATGGAGGAAATGAAATAGCATCAAACACATAAAAACCATATGTTCGATGTATTCAATACCATTCCACTTATTCCGTTCCAGCCATTACCATGATCCCGTCCTCCTCAATTAAGGTGCTACCAACCTCCTGTGAGTCAGGTCCATGATTATTGGCACCCTTGATAAAGATAAGTAAAAAAGACTATAAAATAAACAATACAAATACTGAGCTATATTGTACGTTCAAAAATACCGGGAAATGATATTATTCTTTAATATAATTTGCTTCCACTGGTCCTGGGGCCCTTGTTAAGACCAACGGCATCATTAACTATATTTACCAATGTGACATTCATCAGGAGGCTGACACGCAAGTGGATCTTCCAGCACGAATCATAATCCACAAAGAAATGGTTAATTGACCACAAAATGTATATGTTGCAATGGCCATCACAGTCTCTGGAACTTGAACCCCATTGAACACCTGTGGTTTGAATTGAAGAGGGAAGTCCATAAGCGCAGACTAAGGATATGAAGGATCGGGAATGATTCTTAATGGAGGAATGGTCTAAGATCCCTCCCAACGTGTTCTCCAATCTCATAAAACATTTTAGAAAAAGGCTCAGTGTTATTATCCTCGCAAAAGGGAGGGTGCTGGAATATTTTGACCCCTACCTTCAAAAACGTTTAAAAAACAACTTTTTAACAAAAATCTCTTATCTCTGAGCAATTGTAGTAGTATAAATTAATATAAATTCCCAATTATTTTGGGTGCCAGTAATTATGTACCTGACTGTATGTAGGAGTACAAGCCACTGTAGAGTTAGATTGAATCTTACTCAGCAAGTTCCTAAAGCAGTGGAATCATTAAACAGTTCATTCAGGAAGCCAACAGGTCATGACATAATTTCCTCGCTGCCAGTCCAGGATGCAACAATATGAGTTACTGGTTCCACCACTGTTGATTATCAGGGCTTCTCTTACACGTCCATTGTACAGTATGTTTACAGAGTGAGGGACATCCAAAACCAATCCTTAAAGTGGAACTGACTGGGTTTTAGCTACTTTGCAGACATGAAACCGACCGTCATGATATCAATCAAGAATATAAAATTCCCAGTTTATGTTTCAAAACCAACTTTATAAGAGGTTCTAAAAATAGTACAGCAAGGCATTGTTGGAAGAATAGATTGATACAGTTCAATGCATGATAAATATACACTGAACCAAAATACAAAAAGAGAGAGAGCCTACCTTTTCATGGTTGTTTGATCAATAGGACTGTGAAGTTACCAAATGTAAAAGGACTCCTGTGGTATTTACATACACTGTACTTGCAGAAATCCATTCAATTGTATTTTGTGGCTTTTGGCGAATGCGTTCTAATGATCTAAAGTCGCGCTGATGCTACTGTATGTGAACACAGAGTCCAGTTCAAAGTGAATGATGCCAGGCCAGTGTGACAAATAGTTTATTTGCAAATACAGTTGAAGTCGAAAGTTTACATACACCTTAGCAAAATATATTTCAACTCAGCTTTCACAATTCCTGACATATAATCCAAGTAAAAATTCCCTCTTTTAGGTCAGTTAGGATCAACACTATATTTTAAGAATGTGAAATGTCAGAATAACAGCAGAGAGAATTATTTCTTTCAGCTTTTATTTCTTTCATCACATTCCCAGTGGGTCAGAAGTTTACATACACTCAATTAGTATTTGGTAGCATTGCCTTTAAATGGTTTAACTTGGGT
Source organism: Oncorhynchus kisutch (assembly GCF_002021735.2). Classification (NCBI taxonomy): domain Eukaryota; kingdom Metazoa; phylum Chordata; class Actinopteri; order Salmoniformes; family Salmonidae; genus Oncorhynchus; species Oncorhynchus kisutch. Next base: position 6,515,172 of record NC_034196.2, read on the forward strand.
CAAACGTTTCTGGTAGCCTTCCTCAAGCTTCCCACAATAAGTTGGGTGAATTTTGTCCCATTCCTCCTGACAGAGTTGGTGTAACTGAGTCAGGTTTGTAGGTCTCCTTGCTTGCACAGGCTTTTTCAGTTCTGTCCACACATTTTCTATAGGATTGAGGTCAGGGCTTTGTGATGGCCACTCCAATAGCTTGACTTTGTTGTCCTTAAGCCATTTTTCCACAACTTTGGAAGTATGCTTGGAGTCATTGTCCATTTGGAAGACCCATTTGCGACCAAGCTTTAACTTCCTGACTGAGGTCTTGAAATGTTGCTTCAGTATATGCACATCATTTTCTTGCCTCACGATGCCATCTATTTTGTGATGTGCACCAGCCCCTCCTGCAGCAAAGCACCCCCACAACATGATGCTGCCACCTCCGTGCTTCATGGTTTGGATGATGTTCTCCGGCTTTCCTCCAAACACCAAACAGTTCTATTTTTGTTTCGAAAGACCAGAGGACATTTCTTCAAAAAGTACGATCTTTGTCACCATGTGCAGATGCAAACCATAGTCTGGCTTTTTTATGGCGGTTTTGGAGCAGTGGCTATTTACTTGCTGAGTGGCCTTTCAGGTTATGTCGATATAGGACTAATTTTACTGTGGATATTGATACTTTTGTACCTGTGTCCTCCAGCATTGATGTTCTGGGATTGATTTGCACTTTTCGCACCAAAGTACGTTCATCACTGAGACAGAACACGTCTCCTTCCTGAGTGGTATGACAGCGGCGTGGTCCCATGGTGTTTATACTTTTGTACTATTGTTTGTACAGATGAATTTGGTACCTTCAGGCATTTGGAAATTGCTCCCAAGGATGAACCAGACTTGTGGTCTTGTGGATTTTCCCATGATGTCAAGCAAAGAGGCACTGAGTTTGAAGGTAGGCCTTGAAATACATCCACAGGTACATCTCAAATTGACTCAAATTATGTCAATTAGCCTATCAGAAGCTTCTAAAGCCATGACATAATTTTCTGGAATTTTCCAAGCTGTTTAAAGGCACAGTCAACATAGTCTATGTAAACTTCTGACCCACTGGAATTGTGATACAGCGAACTATAAGTGAAGTAATCTGTCTGTAAACAATTGTTGGAAAAATGACTTTGTCATGCACAAAGTAGATGTCCTAGCCGACTTGCCAAAACTATAGTTAATTAACAAGAAATTTGTGGAGTTGTTGAAAAACGAGTTTTAATGACCTAAGTGTATGTAAACTTCAGACTACAACTGTAGGCCTACTTTAGCTCTGATTGGCTATAGAGCGCTGGTCTGCGTAGACACTGGTCCTGGACAAGGCAGATGTTTTTAATATGTTGTATATACTGCAGTGTCTATTAATTGTCCACACACAGCCGCTTTCCCACTCTGTATTGCTATAGAATTTTCACAAATTAGTATTATGTCCTTCCCAAACATTGTATGAATTTATGAAAATGACCATATCAATTAAGTACCTTTTAAATGATAAAACAAATGTCACCTTTATTTTACTAGGCAAGTCAGTTAAGAACAAATTCTTAAAATACCTTATTGTGATTGTTTTCCATTAAAATGGTCAAAAGGAAACAAAAAAGCACTCTTAAGCAATAATTTAGCTAGGACTGTCTTAGAGTGGTCTGAGTGGGGAGGGGAAAACTGAAAACTAGCTTTTATTGGCCGACAGGTTTGGAGCTCTTTTTCTTTTTGGTCTATTATTAACTAAATTACTTTCTGGTGATGTTACCAGGCAGGCCAAAACTCCATCCCACCAAAAACAGGCGGACATTTCAGGTGGTCTATTCAAATGGTTCTTCCACTAAAAATTCACTTTTGTCATTTTCACAATGACAGTATTATACCAACCTCATAGTGTGGAAATACATGTACTGTGCCTTCAGAAAGTTTTCACACCACTTGACTTTTTCCACATTTTGTTGTGTTACTGCCTGAATTTAACATTGATAACATTTTCTTCCAAAGAAGGGCTCCTTTTGGTAGATAAAAAAAACAGGCGTTGAATATCCCTTTGAACATGGTGAAGTTATTAATTAGGCTTTGGATGGTGTATCAATACAGCCAGTCACTACAAAGATACAGGCGTCCTTACTAACTCAAGTTTCCAGAGAGGCAGGAAACCACTTAGGGATTTTACCATGAGGCCAAAGGTGACTTTTAAAAAGTTACAGAGTTTAATGGCTGTGAAAGGAGACAACAACCCTGTAGTTAATCCACAATTACTAACCTAATTGACAAAGTGAAAAGAAGGAAGCCTGTACAGAATAAAAAATATTCTAAAATATGCATCCTGTTTGCAACAAGACACTAAAGTAACACTGCAAAAAATGTGGCAAAGCAACTCCTGCATAATTATGCATTTCATACTGTGAAATGATTCAACAAATGTTAATTTGGTCTCGGGAACAGGAATATTTCTTTCTTTTTTCAGCATCTCTTGAGAAAATGCGAATGTGCATGTAATGTGTTATCTTTGACACCGTTATGCAGACAGTATTTCAACCACATAAAATATGCACCCAAGCCAAACTGAAGTCTTATCAGAAACATGTTTTGTCGTTTTCGCCGTTTTTAATTTCCTTAAAACCGGTGAAACTGATGACATTTTACCGGTTTTTACCGGTTTTAACTAGATTACTAATGCATTAATTCTATCGATGTAAGACATTATTCTGGTGAGCACTACTTTATTTAGTCTTCTGGGGCAACAAGATATGGCAGAAGAGAAGCTGCATGTATCAAACTATAGTTGACAAACAAATGGCCTACCAAATGTCAGACATTTTAAGGAGAAACTTCATTTAAATTATAGTAAATTCATTATAGAAGGCTAAATTATTATGGTGGATCAAACTGTGCGGGTAGACTACTTTTTGAAGTGATTTGTTTGACAATCAGATGAAAACATCATTACACAACACCCGTGATATGTGAAACTGAGCCTGCGCAGACTGCAAAAACTACAGTGTACGGGATAAGAAAGTTTACATGCCACATTATCCCGTCTTAGATAAGCATAGCCCAGGCATCTTATCTGGGTTTCTCATACACCAGGATACAAGATTTTTGGGGTTATTGTAAATGGATATGATGTTTATATATATTACTTGAGTATCCCTAACAATAACGGGATACTGGTGTGTGATATTGGTGTGCATGTAAACGTGGTCAGTGAATGTCCCCGAGTGGCTCAGTTACAGTTTTGAATGAAATCGGCTTGAAAATCTATGGTAAGACTTGAAAATTGTTATCTAGTAATGATCAACAACCAATTTGCCAGAGCTTGAAGAATTTTGTAAAGAATAATGGGCAAATATTGTACCATCCAGGTGTGCAAAGCTCTTAGAGACTTACCCAGAAAGTCTCCCAGCTGTAATCACTGCCAAAGGTAATTCTAACATGTATTTACTCAGGGGTGTGAATACTTAGGTAAATGAGATATTTCTGTATTTCATTTTCAATACATTTGCAAAAACTTCTAAAAACATGTTTTCACTTTGTCATTATGAGGTATTGTGTGTAGATGGGTGAGAAAACAAATCTATTTAATCTATTTTGAATTCAGGCTGTAGCACAACAAAATGTGGAATAAGTCAAGGGTTATGAGTACTTTCGGAAGGCACTGTATACATAAAACACAGGTAAAGCATGTTTATGTCTGCACTGGGCCTTTAAAAACTAAAGAAAGAAAAGTCAGATTGCAAAATCTATTCTCACATTCCCACTTTCCTAACCGCATACAATATGAAGTCTATGAGTCGTTACACTGCAAAGCCAAACCAGCTAAACTCCTCCTGTAGCCTCTAGCTATTGGTTCCTCTATCATAGAAGTAATACAGTGACTAAAGCATCAGAGGGACTTTTCTTCTCTCTTTCTCTGCTCCAGTTTTCCTCACACGTCCTTTCGCCTTTCTCTTCCGCTCCCCTCAGCAAGACCACCCCTGCAGTACACGTCTGGCTCACTGGAGTGAATTATCTCTCTCTCTCACACACACACAAATGCATGCGATTCATTTTCACACATATATATATATATATATATATATATACGGGTCAGAAATGAGCTGTGAATGCAGGTGGCATGAGCACACGCATTCAAAAGCTCACAAATAATCAGTGACTACAGGTACTGTATCTTCCCCTGCCCATCAGTGGCAGAGCTATAGGAGTGGTGACATCTGAATGGCATCATCAGGATTGGGACTACTCAGCTGAGAGTTTGTGTGTTCATGGGGGTTGTGTCTCCTCTCTCTCTCTCTCTCTCTCTTTGTGCCTTGCTATCAAGGACAGCTGAGTCACAGCCTCCCTTTGTCTGCCCTACACAATAGACCCAGGCTAGGCTGAGCAGTTACTCAGCTAGCTAGCTCACACCCAGCTCATCCATCAGTCCTGACAACACAGCCCCAGAATAAAGCCTCACAGCCACGATGACCAGGGGACAGGAAGACCAGACACAGGACTCTGTCTGGACGACCATGACAAAATCCTCTTCCCAGAAACAATGCCTAACACGTAACCATTCATATTACAGTTCAACTAATGTTACTGACGAAGGCTTGAAATGGTGGCCGAAACGCATCCATTGTGACTGCTGATAATAATACATCTAAGTAGCTAAAACTTTACTTGCTGTCTGTCTTTTTCTTACTAATGTTTCAGTCCAGTTTATAGTTGTCATACTATGTAGGGTAATTAATCAACCAAAGATGACTCCCACTAACTCCACCATGAAAAGGTCATAGAATGTCTGGACCATAAAGTCCTCCCCATCCCCCTTGTCTTGGTCGGTCAGTCCATGGGAGAGCTTTCCTCTCTTTTTGTGCAGACTGGCCGGCCAAACATCTCTTTGTGCTGCAGATAGTCTAGACTGGCTGGCCAACATGAACTCCTACTGTGATTCGGTAATGCGATCTAATTCACTGGAAGACGTAGCTAGCTGGATGAGTCTCCAGCCCGCATGGTCCTCTCTGTTTATCCTCCGACGCCCGGGCAAAATTAGCCATGATTCTAATTCAGCCTAGGGAGGGATGGAGGGAGCAGTCTCTCCATCCTCCGTTTAGCCATCTCCCCTCGGCTCGATGACACCATTAGCACAGGGCCGTGCTCGTCATTCACCCAACATCCACATCATAAGACACACAAGAGACCGAGGTGGAGACTGGAGACAAACATGGTTGTAGATGGGGTGTCTGACAGTCTGTTCACAGTATCATTTCAGGGTTGTGTGTATCAAATGGTGTGCATTATTAAAAAGATACAGTACCTGTTAAAGGAGAACACAAAGTGATACAACGCCTCGAGTATATCAGCCTTTGACTTCCTTGCACCCCATGTTTGGAATAATCTCCAAAAGACATTTCAATTGGATGCTTTGGTGTCCCTAGGGCAATTCAGACAGCTGACAAGAGGATTTTTGTAATGAAGAATGTGTTCGTTTTACTTTTCTGTGTTGTGTATCTTGATGTGTGTGTACTTATCTATTCTTGCCTATTGATGTTAGTTTATGTATGTGCAGGGCTCATGTTCAAGATACTTTAGGCTCAATATGACTTTCCTGTTCAAATAAAAAAGGTAAATCAACTATTCTAAAGATAAGAATTTTTACATAAAGACACCTTCATATATTGAACAGTCCACATGTTGTGAGATTAATTATCAGTGTGTGCTTTTTGTTACTCCTCGTCATAAGAGCGGAGTGGAACTGTCTATAATAAATCACAATTTGCACACACAGCTATGCACATCTTTAATGCATATTTACCAGAAATCATTTTAAAATGGAGGAGACATGAGCAGTAACATTTCACATGCTCTTAACGTTCCCAGTATGTTTGATGCCCCGACTACCCCGTCTCACCACCCTTTCCTCTCCTCCCTCACATCCCCAGACAGTGATTGATGTGGACGGACGCTGAAGGACAACCTGCCTGTGTTCCAGGGGCGAGCTCAGAGACCCAGGCCCCTGGGGGAGTGAACCCAGGCTCAGTGAGCCCTCCTGACGCTGCAGGCTAGCCCCGGGTTTGGGTCAGGGCCTAACAAAGGCAACACAATGGGCCAAGGACATCCAGTCATACAACTAGTCAGACACATAAAATATAGTATAATGTCTATAGGTAATACTCAATTTTGAAAGTATGCAAAACCTTTTAACAGAGATGACATTAGTATGTAGTATGATTCATATAGGACAGTCCCAGTGTGTACATGTAGCCTAGTGTTTAGAGCTTTGGGCCAGTAACCGAAAGGTTGCTGGATTGAATCCCCGAGCTAACCAGGTAAAAATCTGTTGTTCTGCCCCCTGAACAAGGCAGTTAACCCACTGTTCCCCAGTAAGCTGTCACTGTAAATAAGAATTTGTTCTCAACTTGCCTAGTTAAATAAATATTCTGTGTCTGAAGAATGAGAGCTCATTGTGAGCATAGCGACATGTGGCAGAGCATAAATCGAGAGGAAACAGAGCTTTTCTCAGGTATTACATCCTTACTCATTCTGAAGAAGATTGTGTTTGAGTCAAAACAGTGCAACACAAGACATCCCCCAGACATACGAGATGGTTTCTTAAAATAAAGAGGCTTCAGTGGCTGAACGGTAGAGTGAAGGGGGAGATGTTCTCAGGAAATGGGAAAATAAAATTGTCTAGAACGTGAGAACGTTTAGCGGCTGCGTCAATACAGACGCCTAAATATTTCAGGCAGCTAAAAACCATAGTACAACACCTACATTTTTTTTTTACACCTCTTCAGTTATTACATTTTTTAAATTGCTTAATAAAAAATAAAATTGATGACCAACAACTTCCACAAATTCTACAGCTCATTATCTGTGCACCATCTGGCTGGTAGTCTCGCCTCGCTGGGGTTACAACGCTGTGATGATGCTATACCATATACCTCCCAATGTCAATGAGATGCAAATGGAGGTGCGTCGCATTCAATAGTAGGGCGAGTCATGTAACCTAAAGGTCTAAGGTCAGAGGGCGCCGGGAGGCCCTTTGTCACAGAGGAGAGTCACTTCTTTGCATATGGAATCACCCAATAGCATTATTTACAATCTAACATTATACCACACTTACCAGGCAAGTGATCATCGGAATCACAATTTTAGTCACTGAAAATCAAGACCCATTGTATTTTATCAAACTAAAATGAAATTCACCTTATCTACTTATCTAGACAGATGGGTTTGTATATACAGGTAATTGCCAAAATAATTGAAACTCTTGAGTAAATGAGAGATACAATGTTTATTGAAAGCAGGTTTTTCCACACAGGTGTGGTTCCTGAGTTAATTAAGCAATTAACATCCCATCATGCTTAGGGTCATGTATAAAAATACTGCGCAGGCCATTATTTTGGCTACCATGGCTATGCCCCCATAGGACGACAATAACCCCATCCACAGGGCACGACTGGTCACTGAATGTTTCATGCTCATCAAACCAATGTAAACCATACGCCATGGCCGTCTCTGACACCAGATCTCAAACCCAATTGAACACTTAAGGGAGATTCCCTGAGTGTTTACCAACACCAGCAAATGATTGAATTTCTAGTGGAGGAATGGTGTTGCATCCCTCCAATTGAGTTCCAGACACTTGTAGAATCGACGCCAAGGGACATTGAAGCTGTTCTGGCTCATGGTAGCCCCAGTGTTGGTGTTTCCTTTATTTTGTCAGTTATCTGTTTTAAAATACCCTATTGTTTTGGATGTGTGCCTACCTTAAAAGATTTGAATTCTTGATGCAAAAAAAAAAAAAAGAAAAATGCCCAGAGATTCAGTTCAAAGGAACTCAGAAGCTAGTAACACTAGTAGTACTAGGACTGAAAGACTGCCCCGCAGAAAGAGCAGTTCCTTCAACATGAGCTGAAGCCATAGTAAGAACACATGGAAAGGCCACGTCCTATCCACACAACCACAACCCTATAGCTAATCATCATGGCTAGAATATCATATTTCTTAAACCAGTCATTCCTTTCAAATCAGGAAAGGGAAGTGAACAAGTGCACACTTTGGAAGGGTTGATAAAGGGGACGTAGCCCTTGTCTCTCTTTGCACCATGCCCTCCTAGAGCTTGCTTCGTTGTCTTAAATACTGGTATTTTCTGTATATTCGATTACATTGAATTGGATTACATAATGATGATGGGGTTGATATGTTAATAGTGTTGTACACACATTTGCAGAAGCCAGAGTAATGCGAATCACATACTAGCTAACTACATTGTCAAATATATATATATATATGTATATGTTTTTATAATCTGTAAAATGAAACAGATTTTTTTCTCTCTCAAAAGCAAATACTTCATCATCATACAGATAGAGTTGCAAAATGTCCAACACTGCAAAATGGCTGCTTGAACAGGAGAACATTTGAAGAAGCGATTTGTATCAGGCTCGTTTTTTGTTGTTGTTTTTTTTGCAGGAAAAAAAAAAATCGAATAAATAACCTCACTAAATTCGGTCACTCGGCAAGCACTCTCCACCTCTCTTGGCCTTGTCTTTCAAAACAGCAAGGACGCAACTCTATAAATGTAGTTATAGTTCACAAGGCCACTAGTCTGACTGACTTCATCAAATCCATAATTTCTTTGATTCTTCCTTCTGGCTAAACCTTCCCTTTCTAGTCAACCAACCCCTCAAACCTATTGATTCTTCTTAATGCTAGTATTTATCCATACCACCGTTAAAAAGTATTTGCTTCTTTTAAAACAAGTAATCACCTTAAAACAGTGCAAAACAAATCCAACCTGTGCAATACCTCTACCCTAAAATATCCCATTATCATACATATTTACAGTACATGATTTAAAAGAAATAATACAATAATAGTAACAATAATATAATATAATTAATAAAAGGTAACAAAAGCATGGACAGAGAAAATTAAACCCCTCTGAAAATGACAATGACAACAAAAGCCCCACTAAAGCAGCAATGCTGCTGTCTGCTACGCCTCCCAACACTCCCCAATCCCTAGCCCCCCACGGCAGCCCCACTGGCCCCCAGGACAAACCTACTGCCCCCGTCTGTCAGCGGCCTGGCTGGGTTAGTGTTAGCCTGGGTTGGAGGATGGGTTGGCCTTGGCTGGAGTGTAGGTGGGACTGGGAGGGTGTCTGCAGCCAGCCCACTGAGGCGCCAGAAGCCATCTGCTACCCAGCCAGCAATCCAGAGTGCGCCAGCCAGTGTCTCAGCCACACAAAGCGCCTCTGGGGAGTGGGGGGGACAAAGGCAGGCCTTACTGGAACCTAGCCCTGCAGTCTGGACATTTGACCTGGCCCACTGGAGGGAGGTCTGCCTGCCTCCCCTCTCATCTCCCCCAGTCAGCCACATAGACCCTGGGGTGAAAGGGTCTGGGACAGAGAGGAGGAGGGGAGATAGATAAAGGAGAAAGACAGAAAGGAGGAAGGGTGGTTGGCACATGAACACAGAGAGAAAGAAATCTCCCTGGACCCCCCCTGCTTCTTCTCTTTTTAACCTCTGAGGAGAGACTGTTCACCAAGGACAGGCGGCTGCTGTTCCACCCCCCCCCCCACACATCATGTCGTCTCTTTGTCCTCCACCCATCTCAGTGACCAGACACGCCCCCACCGTCGAATGTGTGCAGGCTGCATGGCCAGTGGCCAGTCTCTTCTGTCTGTGTGTGTGGTGTAGTGTTTGTCTTTGCATGGATTTCAAGTCTGTCTGTATGTCTTGTCAGTCCCATCTCCTTATACCTAAACACATTTGCAGTCTTGTATGGGGGCCAACCAATTATGTTCTGCGACTCTGTACAGTCCCATGTCTAGTCCAGCCCCATGCATCCCGGCCATCAACCCAGCTCAGGCCTCCATGTGCCTGACCTATGGGACCGGTCCTGGGTCTGGAGGGCTAGGCGGTGGTGAGCTTCTGGATGGTCCTGTTGTAGTACTGTGTGGTGAGGTCCTCCAGAGGGGTCCAGTGGTTGGCGTGCAGCTCGATGATCTCCATGAGCAAGGAGCGAGTTAGCTGGGACTCGGCTGGACACAGCATCTTGTCCCTGGCCGCAGCCAGGAGCTCTGTCATCATCTCTGGAAGCTGCTCCTCCAGGAGACGACCAGTGGACTGCAGCTGGAGGATGAGGGAGGAGGAGAGGGAGAGGAAAAGAGGAGAGGTGACTTGGCGTTGGAGTCGGGGGTTATGTCTAGCTGTCTGAATATTAAGAAGGGTAGTCTGAGAGACGGGTCGTGGCTGGCTGACTAAAGAGTGGGGGTGTCTGTCTGAGTTGTGGCATGCAGGGGGCAGGCTCATTAACAGATGTCTGTCTCAGAAGGAGGGAGTCCCATTATAGGAACCTTGGCCTGTCTGTCTGGTCTGTCTGTCATATATTCCCAATTTCCCATATAATTCAAGGTTACAATTACTGACTAGCTCCACTATAGCTATTGCAGTCTTTTTAAAGCTACCTTTATTTAACTAAGCAAGTCAGTTAAGAACAAATTTACAATGACGGCCTACCGGGGAACAGTGGGTTAACTGCCTTGTTCAGGGGCAGAACAACATATATTTTTTTTACCTTGTCAGCTCGGGGATTCGATCTAGCAACCTTTTGGTTACTGGCCCAATGCTCTAACCACTTGGCTACCTGCCGCCCCACCTTGCCTGCCCTATCGCTCTCTTTTTCCCCTTTGAACAAAGCTCTTACCTAGCCCCCCCTTCTCCAACCCAGCTCCAGTCTACAGGCTGGGACTCAGGGAGTTTCAGACTCTGTTCTTAGCCTCTACACTACTTCACAGTCACTCTATAATTCATGATGAGACAGAAGACTCCTTCAATACATCCAGACAGAGAAAATGGCCTCACTACAGACACACTCCTACTATGGCTTGAGTTATCTGTGCATTCAAAACAAATCTATCACACATAACATAACAATTCATTATTCATAAATGACTGTGTGCAGCTGTAGGAGGCATCAGTACATATGAAGGACCGTATTGACGTTCAGTAGTATGGTAAAGTAAAGTACATACCTCCATAGAATAACAGAGGACCGCATCCTCCTTCACCTCTGGAGACTCCAGCAGCTGTAAGAGACAGACAGACAGAGAACAGAGAGTTACAGAAGAGAACAGAGATGATGAGAGGATGGCTCTTATAGAGATGATACTTCATTATTTTCTATATATGGCTGGCTCAAAGTAACACAGCTCCACAGAGAGTGAGACCGATAATTGAGTATAGCAAACATTAGGAACACCTTCCTTATATTGAGTTGCATCCCCTTTTGCCCTCAGAACAGCCTCAATTAGTCGGGCATGGACAATGCAAGGTCTTGAAAGTGTTCCACAGGGATGCTGGCCCATGTTGATGCCAATGCTTCATAAAGTTGTGTCAAGTTGGCTGATGTCCTTTGGGTGGTGGACTATTCTTGATACACACTGGAAACGGTTGAGTGTAAAAAACCCAGCAGCGTTGAAGTTCTTGACACAAACCGGTGCGCCTGGCACCTACTACCATACCCCATTCAAAGGCACTTAAATCTTTTGTCTTGCCCATTCACCCTCTGTAAGGCACACATACACAATCCATGTCTCAATTGTCTCAAGGCTTAAAAATCCTGCCCTTCAGCTACACTGATTGAAGTGGATTTAACAAGCGACATCAATAAGGGATCATAGCTTTTACCGGGATTCACCTGGTCAGTATATGTCATGGAAAGAGCAGATGTCCTTAATGTTTTGTACACTGAGTGTATACCCAGAGCAGAGATGGTACTCTAAATGTACTATGCACACCAAGGAGGGGTTGTCTCTCTGTCTGTAAGGTTTTGAATTTACTGCTTTTTCTCCCCAATTTCATGGTATCCAATTGTTTTAGTAGCTACTATCTTGTCTCATCGCTACAACTCCCGTACGGGCTCGGGAGAGACGAAGGTTGAAAGTCATGCGTCCTCCGATACACAACCCAACCAAGCCGCACTACTTCTTAACACAGCGCGCATCCAACCCGGAAGCCAGCCGCACCAATGTGTCGGAGGAAACACCGTGCACCTGGCAACCTTGGTTAGCGCGCACTGCGCCCGGCCCGCCACAGGAGTCACTGGGGCGTGATGAGACAAGGATATCCCTCCCGGCCAAACCCTCCCTAACCCGGACGACGCTAGGCCAATTGTGCGTCGCCCCACGGACCTCCCGGTCGCGGGCAGTTACGACAGAGCCTGGGCGTGAACCCAGGGTCTCTGGTGGCACAGCTGCCGCTGCAGTACAGCGCCCTCAACCACTGCGCCACCCGGGAGGCAAGCTCGGCTCACTAAACATACAGCTCAGTGTGTGCATGTCCAGCTCAGTCCAAACAGAACATAGAACAGAACATAGACGAGCAGAACGGGGCTGTAAATTCAGTCAGGTCCAAACACCATAAGGATCTATTGCTGAGCTATCTGAGGCTGTGCGACTGTGTTGGCAGATCTTTATTGGGTGTGTAACTACAAACAATTAGATCATATGGAACAGAGAGAGGAGAGCAGAGCAGGATCTGTCCGCCTTTGTTCTGAGACTGTCAGAGAACAAATTCAATTTGGTGACTCTGCTGCCAAAAAATACTTTCAGAACATACAAGTAGGCATGTACGCGCACACACACACACTTCTCATGAGCTAGTTTCGCTTCATCACAGATAATAATGATAATAATAATCACAAATAATGGTGCATGGTGGTGCTTAAACTGCTTAAGGAGGAGTTAATAAGTAAGCAAATTCCTACCCTGAAATACTGAGCTATTTCCCACACACTGTGAGTGTCCCAAATGGCACTATTCCCTAATAGTACACTACTTCAGAAAGTATTCAGACCCCTTAACGTGTAATTACGTTACAGCCTTATTCTAAAACCGATTAAACAGCTTCCCCCCCATCAATTTACCCACAATGACAAAAGCAAAAACAGGTTGATTGAAATTTTTGCAAATCTATTAAAAATAAAAAACAAATATCTCATTTACATACTGTAAGTATTTTAGATGCTTTACTCAGTACCTTGAAGCACCTTTGGCAGCGATTACAGCCTCGAGTCTTCTTAGGTATGACACTACAAGCTCGGGACACCTGCATTTGGGGAGTTTCTCCCATTGTTCTCTGCAGATCCTCTTAAGCTCTGTTAGGTTGGATGTTGAGCGTCGCCGCACGGCTATTTTCAGGTCTCTACAGAGATGTTCGATCAGGTTCAAGCCCGGGATCAGGCTGGGCCACTGAAGTACATTCAGAGACTTGTCCAGGAAGCCACTCCAGCATTGCTTGGGCTGTGTGGTTAGGGTCGTTGTCCTGTTGGAAGGTGAACCTTCGCCACCAGTCGGAGGACCTGAAGGAGCAGGTTTTCATCAAGGATCTCTCTGTTCTTTTCTCCGTTCATCTGTCCCTCGATCCTAGCTAGTCTCCCAGTCCCTGCCACTGAAAAACATGCCAGGTTTCCTCCAGACGTGACGCTTGTCATTCAGGCCAAAGAGTTCCATCTCAAGGATGATCAACGGAAACAGGATGTACCCAAGTTCAATTTCGAGTCTCATAGCAAAGGGTCTGCATACTTAGGTAAAAATCTGTTTATTTTTTTTATAAATTTGAAAACATTTCCAAAAATCTGTTTTCGCTTTGTTTAAAATATTGAATCAATTTTAGAATTAAGGCTGTAATGTAACAAAATGTGGAAAAGGTCAAGTGGTCTCAATATTTTACGAATGCACTGTAAAGGGAATAGGGTGCCATTTGGGATACAAACACTTAACCAACTAAGAGTGGTTTAACAGCTTAATGCACCAACCACTCCAATCGATGGCCAGCCCTCAGAGACGTTGACCTTTCACCTCTGGGGGAATTGTGTGCGCAGGAGCCTAGAAGCTGGGGCAGGTGGGCCAGTTCAGACAAACAAAAATATTCCACATGGAAAAGGAACATCCTTCATGTGTCGTGCAGAAAAGTAGTAGAAGGGGAGAAGTGCTATGTTGTGGTGGTGGCTGGTGGGGAAACCACCAAGGAGGATGAAGGGATTTTGGAACTGTGATGGAAGAAACTGGGTCAGAGGAGCTACTTTGTGTCCAAAGGACTTCCATTTTGTAAACACATCCAAATGTATACATGAAATTATGCCCATGGCCCTACAAATTAACTCCTGTAACTTGGTGGTATGCTTACGCCATACTCAAAGCCTTGCACTAGCTAGCTCGGCCTTACTAAACTAAAGTCGGCAGGAGAAAGTAGCTTTGCGCAAACTATGTATTATAACAAACATACATTAAGCCCTATTGGTAGAGATTCCTGTGGAGGTGGTAGATAGGTAGCTTGGTGCTAACTTTGGTGTGTCTCTCAGAGTCGCCCCCTGGGGGCAGTGTGGGGATGTGAAAGCTGTGTATCCTAGCTTGGCTCTGAGGGAACTACCTGACTGTCCGCTATCAGATGGTCCTCCGAGCCTCATCACTCCACACTGCTGCACAGTACAGCACAGTGACCGCTAAGCTAACGCTCCCTGAGCTCCTGCAAGAGTCCTCCGGTGCTTCTCAAATGGCACCCTATTCCCCATATAGTGCACTATTTTTGACCAGAGCCCTACACTGTCCCAGAGCAGCCAGTCACACTGCCTTGCTGAAGGGGGTCACAACCTCACCGGGCGGGCTGAGGATGGGTACATCACGTCTCCTGAGGGTATGGTCAGGTCCCACAGAGGTGAGGGGATGCAGAAAAGAGGCCAGAGAGAAAAAATAACCACAATGTGCTACTTTCTACTTCCCTCAAGAAGAAGCCACGAGGAGTGGAGTCTGGAGGGGGAATTGTGACGTTATCTAGCTTGTTATCTGGGCTGGATGTCTTTGTAGGAACAGATGGAATGGTATCTGTAACTGGGACAAAAGGCTGGATGATGGAAAGACCACCACGGATATGAACCCTAGGTGAGTTAGCCCTCTGGTATAGGCAGTCTGTGTAGGTTGTCTCTCTCAGCGATACACGTTTGCACTGACAGAGAATATCGTTCAGGCAGAATGAACACTGTCTGATGAAGACTGAAACAGATTATAATGAGGTCCCTAGTTTACAGCCTGTCTGTGTGTATACAGCTCCCCTAAGGAGTTTGTCTGTGTGTATGTGTCTCTGTCTTTCCCTCTGATTTCTTACATGCGGAGGGATAAAGTATAAACTGGGGGGGGTTGGGTTGAACATGTGCATAGAACAGTTAAGGAAATATATATATTTTTTGGCCAAACTGGCAGGACGACCGAATGCGGCGGCAGCAGCAGACAGACTAAAAAGAGGAGCATCAAACACTAACCCCTGCTGTTCAGTAAACGCACTATGCTACAGTACAGTGGGGGGAGAGAGGCTGTCGGTTGGCAGCACACGCACCAATGGCACCATAAACACTGTTCATAGGAGGGCAGAGCAGTGTCATTATGCGCAACAGTGTGCATGTTTGTGGGGGGGTGTGTGTGTGTCCGTCAGCCTGAATAAGTGTGTGACTGTCGTGTGTGAACGGTCTCATATCTAGCCTGAATAATGACACACAGACGATTCTATACAGTAGTACAAGCATCAAAGCTTTGAAAAGCAAGGCCAATGTTCTTTTTCTATAGGAAAGATGAATAGTTCGGTCACAGTGAAGGACATAGCGATAGGTGAACATCTACAGAGCATAATGATGTATTGTGCACATAAACAAACATCACTCTAACTGTGAAGAACATACAGTACCAGTCAGAAATTTGGACACACCTACTCATTCATGGGTTTTTCTTTATTTGTACTATTTTCTACATTGAATAATAGTGAAAACGTCAAAACTATGAAATAAAACATATGGAATCATGTAGTAACCAAACAAAGGTTAAACAAACCCAAATATATTTTCTATTTGAGATTCTTCAAAGTAACCACCCTTTGCCTTGATGACAGCCCTGCACACTCAGCATTCTCTCAACCAGATTCACCTGGAATGCTTTTCCAACAGTCTTGAATGAGTTCCCACATATGCTGAGCACTTGGCTGCTTTTCCTTCACTCTGCGGTACAACTCATCCTAATTGGGTTGAGGTCAGGTGATTGTGGAGGCCAGGTCATCTGATGCAGCAATCCATCACTATCCTTCTTGGTAAAATAGCTCTTACACAGCCTGGAGGTGTGTTGGGTCATTGTCCTGTTGAAAAACAAATGATAGTGGGACTAAGCGCAAACCAGATGGGATGACGTATTGCTGACGAATGCTGTGGTAGCCATGCTGGTTAAATGTGCCTTGAATTCTAAATAAATCACTGACAGTGACACCAGCAACAGTGACACCAGCAAAGCACCCCCACACCTCCATGCTTCACCATGAACCACAGATGCGGAGATCATCTGTTCACCTACTCTGCGTCTCACAAAGACACAGCGGTTGGAAGCAAAAATCTCAAATTTGGACTCCAGACCAAAGGACAGATTTCCACTGGTCTAACGTCCAGTGTTCGTGTTTCTTGACCCAAACAAGTCTCTTCTTATTGGTGTCCTTTAGTAGTGGTTTCTTTGCAGCAAAATCGACCATGAAGGCCTGATTCACACAGTCTAATCTGAACAGTCTGCTACTTGAACTCTTGTGAAGGATTTATTTGGGATGCAATTTCTGAGGCTGGTAACTCTAATGAACTTCCATTCCTGTGGTGGTCCTCATGAAAGCCAGTTTCATCATTGCACTTGATGGTTTTTGCAACTGCACTTGAAGAAACATTCAAAGTTCCTTAAAGTAATGATGGACTGTCATATCTCTTTGCTTATTTGAGCTGTTCTTGCCATAATATGGACTTGGTCTTTTTACCAAACAGGGCTATCTACATACCATCCCTACCTTGTCAAAACACAACTGATTGGCTCAGTTAGAACTGTTAGAGATAGGGGGCAGTATTTCCCCTTTGGATGAATTGCGTGCCCATAGTGAACTGCATCAAAATCTGTCCTAAATTGCTAATATATGCGTATTATAATTAATATTGGATAGAAAATACTCTGAAGTTTCTAAAACCGTTTGAATTATGTCTGTGAGTATAACAGAACTCACAGGGCAGGCAATCTTGCAAACTAGTTTTGAAATCCTGAAAGTTGGGGCAACTTTGACGTCATCGCCCCCTCCCTTCCCAACAAGTTATGGATCTGGAAACACTTCCTATGTCTTCCACTAGATGTCCTCATTCAGTAGAAAGTGTAATGGAGCATTTGCTGTGAACTTTGACCTAATGGGAAGGAAAGTGCTAGAGTGTCGCAAAAGATTCAGGTGCTTGAAGGCGCGTATGCGTTGGAGTGCTTCGTCTGTTCCAATCAGCCCCAGATGAACTAGGATGGCCCGGTTGGAATGCTATTCGATTTGTATGATTATAACATCCTGAAGATTGATTCTGCACTTAGTTTGACCAGTTTCGTCGACCTGTAATATGTAATTTGGAAGTTTTGATGCAAAATTATCCTGGACCAGAAGTCATTTTTTGGGCATTTGAGCTGAAAGTGGTAGCAAATGCTGCTACATGGACACTAGAATTAAACATTATGAAACAAAACGATTTATTGTTGAACTAGGACTCTTTGCACTACATTCTGATCGAAGATCATCAAAGGTAAGGGAATATTTATGTTGTAATTTTGTATTTCTGTTGACTCCAACATAGCGAAGAAATATTGTTACGTCTGAGCGCCGTCTCAGATTATTGCAATGTTAGGCTTTTTCCGTAACGTAAAAAAAAAATGTGACACAGCGGTTGCATTAAGAACCAGTGTATCTTTTTAATTATATGTAGAACATGTATCTTTAGTCAAAGTTTATGATGAGTATTTCTGTTATCTGGCATAGCTTTCTATAATTCTTCCGGACATTTTGGAGAATTTTCTGAACATGGCGTCAATGTAAACCGAGATTTATGGATATAAAATGCATATTATCGAACAAAACATAAATGTACTGTGTAACATGTTATATGACTGTCATCTGATGAAGATTTTCAAGAGGTTAGTGAATGATTTAAAAAGAAATCCTGCTTTTGTCAATTTATATTTTGCTGGACAAAATGGCTTTGTTTTTTCTTTGTTTTGGTGGTGGTCTAACATAAATATATGCTGTGTTTTCGCCGTAAAACATTTAAAAAATCTGACACGCTGGGGAGATGAACAAGGTGTTTATCTTTCATTCGAGGTATGGACTTGTTAATGTGTGGAGGTTAAATATTTCTACGAATATTTTTGCATTCCCTGCGCCACCGTTTCAGCTGAACGGGGGGGGGACGGTGTAGTTCCTGTAGGGGAACCCATAGGCTTAACAAGTTTTAAGGAAAGAAATTCAACAATTTAATTTTTAATAAGGCACAATTGTAAATTGAAATACTTTCCAGGTGACTAACTGCCAAGAGTGTGCAAAGCTGTTATCAAGGCAAATGGTGGCTACTTTGAAGAATCTCAAATATAAAATATATTTTGATTTGTTTAACTCTTTTTTGGTTACTACATGATTCCATATGTGTTATTTCATAGCTTTGATGTCTTCACTATTATTCTACAATGTAGACTGGTACTGTAAATAAATACCTGTACTACTTGTAGCCTGTAACAAATCATATTCGCAAATCCATTTGTCCACGTTAAAACATTCTCTAGACTTGTACAACAAATACATGAACTAACTGTATACCATTTACCAACTCAACCAATTCATAATTTGCAACTTCATCTCCTTCCACCCTCCTCTACCAAGAAAAGCAGAGTTGTTTGCCTGTGCCATGACATCACAAAAATAGCTTGTTCCCAACTCAGGGGACGTTCTGGCTGTGTGCATCTGGTCTCCTCTAGGTCGTATCCATTAGGGCACACTGTAGCGAAAACTTTTGCAAAGGAAAAAAAGAAAAAAAACATTTCTTTAAGGACAAGTCCCTATTTCAGTCCGTTTCAGTCTTCCGTTTGGTGCCTTATGAACCCAACCTTGCTCTGTCTGCGGTTATCTAATGAGAGGACTGTGTGACTATGTCTGTCTGTTTGTGTGTGTATGACCTGTATGTGTGTGTCTGCATGCGAGCGCATGTTTGTGTGTGAGCGGGGCCAACAGTGAGACAAGCAGCTCTTTGTGAGGGGGGGTCCTTCCAGAGAGAGAGGGATGATCAAAGAGACCAGGGAAGGCCCTGGACACTGTCTGGGTCTGGCTGGGAGTTAAAATGGCTGACAAGCCACAATAATTACCCTATCCCCGCCATGTGAAACTAAACTTGGGCTTCCCCCGAAATGGCACCCTATTCCTTTTATAGTGTATAACTTTTGAGCAGGGCCCATAGGGCTCTGGTCAAAAGTACTGCAAGACATATCCCTAAACGGGAAACCAACCAACGACACCAGCACAGAGCTTTGACTTTCAACTCGATTATTATGGGTAAAACAGAGCACACTCAAATGGACTAAAATGTTGAGAGGTTGTGGGGTTGAATTAATACATTTTGGACCAAATAGTAGGGATAGACATGTAATAAATGGTGCAATTTGAACAAGAGATCTTCCGTTGGCCACTTTTCTACATGTTGTAATAGGGCTAGAGGTCCATAAAACATTGTATCTTCTCACTGTCTCTAACTAAAGCCTTTCCCTATTGTATATTCTGTTAGGACTGACATTATTCTGAATACAGCCGTTCCACTGTGGGAGTTACTGACGGAGTTGGACATTTCCATGTTGGAGGTTAAGGGGAAGATAGCGCTTTAACACTGGTCTCTCTCACACACCAATTAAAAGGACAATGAGCAGGCAGGCAGGGCAGGAGAGCAGGCCTAGGTGTACACAGCTACACTACTAAGCCCGTTTGATGAGGCTAGCTATTCAGAACCCACCACCAGCTCAACTGAGACTGCCTGGCTGGGGCCTGCATACTGTATGTAACGAAGGCTAGTTTCCACTACAGTTACGAAGTAGTCAGAAAAGTGAACATAAATCAAATAGCAACACCTAGTGTATTTGTGGATTGATTAACGTGACTAAATGAAGCGCTGCTAACAGGTTTAATAGAATGCTGTGGGAAAACAACACTAAGCTATAATCAAAAGATGTATTGCTTTTAGATTCTAAAGTAACCAAGTAACTGCACTACAATGGTTATATGCCATTCCAGTTTTGTCTATCTGTCAGCAGATGTCACCTGCTGAAGTGTGTGTGTGTATTCACTATGTTCGTGTGCAAGATGGCTGCTAGGAAGAATTACTGGTGATCTGTGGTAATTACTGAAGACTTCGGAATAGTCTCAGCAGTAGGACTGGGACTAGGAAATAATTCCTAGACTGAGCATTGGGACTGGGGATATAAACTGAGACATGTCCATAATGACATACCTGGAGACCTGGTAGACTGACGGTTGCTAAGCTCTAACGTTACTTACACTGAATTTAGCACCACATGTGCAGGTTGTCACCAGAACCCCCAACCACTCCTTTCCGCATTATCCCATTCCCACTTCCTTTCCTATGAATACTGAAAACTCCCTGATGTCCACAGACATTCTGCTCGGGAATCCTGTGTGACATCTTTTAAGGTATTGCCACTCACTGACCTGTGACCTCTATTCTCATTGGTGGTGTTCCTTAGCTCCGTGGTTCCAAACGCATCAGTCAAAAGAAACAAGGCTAAACATGGTCAGAACTTTATAAATTGTGGTTGGTGAGGCAATTCCACCTTAAAAAGTAATTCTCGAAGGCCATTCCCTCTCACCCTGTCATTCATCCCAGGATTAACATACACTCAGCCCCAAAATGATTGGCACCCTTGATAAAGATGAGCAAAGAAGACTGTATAAAATAAATACAAATCCTGAGCTACAGTATATTGTATGCTTTTATACTAATACAAGCGCACCGGTGTGCGTGGCCAAAGAGCTCTACTTTCATGTCATCTGACCAAAGCACTGGTTCCAATCCAAGTTCCAATGCCGTTTAGCAAACCACAGGCAATGCTATGGTCAGATGACATGAAAATAGAGCTCTTTGGCCACGCACACCAGTGGCAGGATTGGCTTCATAAAACAGAAGTCTATGCAGTACCTCATACCGACGGTAAAATATGGTGGTGGATCTTTTTGTATTTATTATGGATCCACATTAGCTGCTGCCAAAGTAGCAGCTACTCTTCCTGGGGTCCAGCAAAATTAAGGCAGTTTATACAATTTTAAAACATTAGAATATATTCACAGATTTCACAACACACTGTGTGCCCTCAGGCCCCTACTCCACCACTACCATATATCTAAAGTACTAAATCCATGTGTATGTATAGTGCGCGTATGTTTCCGTTTGTCTGTGTGTGCCTGTGTTTGTGTTGCTTCACAGTCCCCGCTGTTCCATAAGGTGTTTTTTGATCGTTTTTAAAAATCTAATCCGAGCTGTCTGTCTAAACATAACAGCTGACTTCATATTGACATGTTGAATGCACCGAGCTGTCTGTCTAAACTACTGGCACACAGCTCGGACACCCATGTATACCCCACAAGACATGCCACGAGGTCTCTTCACAGTCCCCAAGTCCAGGACAGACTATGGGAGGCACACAGTGCTACATACAGTCATGACTACATTCCACATCAAGTAACTGACGCAAGCAGTAATGGGTTCATAAGGCACCAAACGGAAGACTGAAACGGACTGAAATAGGAACTTGTCCTTAAAGAAATGTTTTTTTTCTTTTTTCCCTTTGCAAAAGTTTTCGCTACAGTGTGCCCTAATGGATACGACCTAGAGGAGACCAGATGCACACAGCCAGAACGTCCCCTGAGTTGGGAACAAGCTATTTTTGTGATGTCATGGCACAGGCAAACAACTCTGCTTTTCTTGGTAGAGGAGGGTGGAAGGAGATGAAGTTGCAAATTATGAATTGGTTGAGTTGGTAAATGGTATACAGTTAGTTAATGTATTTGTTGTATAAGTCTAGAGAATGTTTTAACATGTGGAAAAATGGATTTGCGAATATGATTTGTTACAGGCTACAGGTAGTAAAGGTATTTATTTACAGTATGTAGTCATGACTGTATGTAGCACTGTGTGCCTCCCATAGTCTGTCCTGGACTTGGGGACTGTGAAGAGACCTCGTGGCATGTCTTGTGGGGTATACATGGGTGTCCGAGCTGTGTGCCAGTAGTTTAGACAGACAGCTCGGTGCATTCAACATGTCAATATGAAGTCAATCCACTTTCAGCCAGGAGATTGACATGCATGTTATTAATATTAGCTCTCTGTGTTGTAGGGCTATTTTGCTTCCACTGGTCCTGGCATCCTGAACTTTACCAAGTACCAGGACATTTTAGCCAAAAACCTGGTTGCCTCTGCCAGGAGGCTGAAATTGGGCTGCAAGTGAATCTTCTAGCAAGACAAGCGCACACACAAATCCACAAAGAAATTGTAAATTTACCACAAAATAAAACATCTTCAATGGCCACCTCAGTCTCCAGATGTTAACCCCATTGAAAACCTGTGGTTTGAATTGAAGAAGGCAGCCAATGAGGGCAGACTAAGGATATCAAGGATCTGGAAAGAATGTGTATGGAGGAATGGTCTAAGATCCCTCCAAATGCGTTATTCAATCTCATAAAACATTTGTGACCGGATTCAGGAAAGTGGGCGTTTGAAGCTAGTTCCTACTTCACAGCAAGGCCACTTGAATTTAAAAAATATATATATTTCTTTGTCCAGAAATGCCTTCTCGAACATGTGAACTTTCATGTGCCTTAATAAAAAATTGGTATGCAATGCAATCCAAGGAGAAAGCACTCCTTGGAGGGGGGGGGGATAAACAGTGAAAATAAAGTCTGTTTTGTTCTATGAGATAATCTTCAGCTAATTTATTTGTGAATTTTGAATCATTTATGTCATCAACACAAGCACATTAAGGCTTCAAAATGTATGAGGGCCATGTTAACTGACTGATATGTCATAGAACAAAACATAAGAACTCCTAAGCCAGAACTTATTTTTGGCGTGTATCCCAAAACCTCATTCTTTCCCCCATAGGAACGGTCAACGAACTAGAGGTAGAAAATGTTAATTAATTAATAATAATAATTAATTATTAATAATAATTAATAGTTAATTAATTAAAACTATAAGCTGGCGAGCTCTATTGGCTGAGATAATGCAGGGGCTGGGCATGCCGAGAGGTGAGTCCTGATTGGTCTATCACGTCACAGGCTTCTGTCCCATAACCATCCCTGGTCAATGCATTCAGATAGTATTCAGACCCAATGAACTTAAACATTGTTACATTAAAGCCTTATTCTAAAATGGATTAAATAGTTTTTCCCACTTCATCAACACCCCATAATGACAAAGCAAAAACGTGTTTTTAGAAATGTATACAAATGTATATATTAAAAAATAATAATATCACAAACGAAGTATTCAGATTCTTTACTCAGTACTTTGTTCAAGCACCTTTGGCAGCGATTACAGTCTCAAGTATGACACTACAAGCTTGGCACACCTGTATTTGGGAAGTTTCTCCCATTCTAATCTGCAGATCCTCTCAAGCTCTGTCAGGTTGGAAGGGAAGAGTTGCTGCACAGTACTTTCAGGTCGATGAAGTTCAAGTCTGGGCTCGGGCTGGGCCACTCAAGGATATTCAGAGACTTGTCCTGAAGTCACTACTGCGCTGTCTTGGCTGTGTGCTTAGGGTCGTTGTCCTGTTGGAAGGTGAACCTTCGCCCCAGTCTAAGGTCCTGAGCAATCTGGAACAGGTTTTCGTCAAGCATCTCTCTGTACTTTGCTCCGTTAATCTTTCCCTCAATCCTGACTAGTCTCGAAGTTCTTGCCGCTGAAAACCATCACCACAGCATGATGCTGCCACCACCATGTTCATGGTCTGAGTCCTCTACCATAAAGGCCTGATTTGGTGGAGTGCTGCAGAGATAGTTGACCTTCTGGAAGGTTCACCCATCTCCACAGAGGAACTCTGGAGCTCTGTCAGGTTCTTGGTCACCTCCCTTATCCCTCGATTGCTCAGTTTAGCAGAACGTCCAGTTCTAGGAAGAGTCTTGGTGGTTCCAAACTTTTTCTATTTAAGAATGATGGAGGCCACTGTGTTCTTGGGGAACTTCAATGCTGCATAATGTTTTTGGTACCATTCACCAGATCTGTGTCTTGACACAATCCTGTCTCTGAGCTCTACGGACAATTCCTTCGACCTCATGGCTTGGTTTTTGCTATAACATGCACTGTCAACTGTGGGACCTTATATAGACAGGTGTGTGCCTTTCCAAATCAATTGAATTTACCACAGGTGGACTCCAATCAAGTTGTAGAAACATCTCAATGGAAACAGGATGCACAAGCTAAATTTCGGGTCTCATAGCAAATGATCTGAATACTTATGTAAATAAGGTATCTTTTTTATTTTCATAAATTTAAAAAATGTCTAAAAACCTGTTTTTGCTTTGTCATTATGGGGTAAGGCTGTAAGGTAACACAATTAGGAAAAAGTAAAGTGGTGTGTATACTTTCCGAATGCACTGTACATAATGCTTGCCATCGCATATTTTTGGGACGATATAGCTATGGACAACTGCAAAAGTGTTGCTACAGCTCTCAACAACATTTCTGCCCTGAATTTAGCTGGTGCTCATGACCTTGTTTAGCTAGCTAAACAAAGGAGAGAAAAAAGAGACCCAGTTCACATGTGAAATCCTAAAGAGATGGGTGGTGCGAAGACCTAAGAGGGCGTGAACAATGCTCAATAGGCATACACAAAGAAGAGCTCTCGACCTAGTGTTAGAACCTCAGGGGCGTTTTCAGGAGCCTTTTCTCTAAAGTAGTATTTGTACTATTTATTCATTTTTTTTGTTCATTTTTTTATCAAGGGTGCCAATAGTTTTGGACCTGACTCTACATCCATACAGTCTAGTACCTACCTATACACCTGTCATGTAACTACAGTCCATCCAGATACACATTCAACACATTCAACACACCTGTAATTATCTAAACCTGTTCTACCAGACAGTGGAGAACATGTAGGCTACATTACACTTGGCTGGCGTGTGGAGGGAGCCTAGCCGATGAAAGCCATGTAAATACTGTCTAATATCTGACTGCCGTAAGCTACCAGTGACTACAGCTGCAGCCTGAAGTGGTGCTCTAAAGGCATCGGAAGTTTGTGCATATATTATGATGACATTGTGAAGTTTTTGTTATTTTGGCCTTTGGCAAGGTATTTTTGGGCTGTCCGTGCACACTAAATGTTTTCGAAGCAAGCCGAAGTTCGGAAGCCGAAGTCTTCGCCCCTTCATTGGTGATTGGTCACCTGTGGGGATTCTTCAATGAAGTGTTTGTTGTCATTCAAGGCCAAACATGTTTCATGCACATTTTTCACTTACAAAATACTGTAAAAAAAATATTGGATGTAAAATTGCGCGACTAAGATCTCCTCTGCAAAAACACAAAAATGTATGACATTTCTTGAGTTATCTTATATTAATTCGGACTATTTTGAGGAAGTGTATCTGGTGTCTCAAGATGGACAAACAGTACTATTGCCGCTTTTCCTCATTTTTCAAGCGAAGGTCTTTTAACCAATAAGTCTAAGCCGTGGGAGGGGGTTCTACTACGCTATATGGAATTGTTTTATGAAGGTCATACCAAGGATCATTTAGCTATTTGATTTTGAATTAAGACCCCTTGAAGTATCTTTTTCTTTCTCCAAATATATGATGAAAAATGATTTTGGGCATTACAAATGCATTGAATAACATGTTCACTACATGGAACAACAAATAGTCCCCCCGCAAAAAAATTGTTCTGAAGTGTCTGTCCAATATCTGAGAAATGCAAGAAATATCAGGAAACATTTTTTTATAATATTTTTTTAATACATGTATTTAGCCCATTATTTGGGGATCTAAAGTGAATGGAACTGGGGGACCTTCAGATGTGTCTCGTGGGCATCCTAGAGCAAAACAGAGCCTTGCCAAAGAGGGGTCATATAGGTGTGTAGCCCAAACTGTTTGGACGCTACAGACAGAAGTTGGCAGGTTGTTTGTAACAACTTTTTTCTTGTACATTTATTTAACTAGGCAAGTCAGTTAAGAACAAATTCTCATTTTCAATGACAGCCTAGGAACAGTGGGTTAACTGCCTTGTTCAGGGGCAGAACAACAGATGTCAGCTCGGGGATTCGATCTTGCAACCTTTTGGTTGCAACGCTCTAACCACTAGGCTACCTGCCGCCCTTGTGGGGGTCGTAGAGCAAAACTGAGAACACTGTCGGGTTCATCTTTCCATAGAGGGGTCATAATAGTTTGTAGGCCAAACCGTTCAGATTCTACAGATGATTTTGTGAGAAGACTAATTTTCAGGAATTCTCATGGTGTGACAAACACCGCACTAGCTCTGTCACACGGAAGTGCAACATTTCTTATAAAAAAAAAAGTTACCTTTATTTAACTTGGCAAGTCAGTTAAAAACCTGTTAAGGATAGGGCTGATTGCTGCCCCCTTTGGGGTGATTGCGTGCCCATAGTAAACAGAAAGGAATCTGTCAAAAATTGCTAATATATGCAATTAAAAATTATTATTGAATAGAAAACACTCTAAAGCTTCTAAAACAGTTTAAATTATGTCTGTAAGTAAAGCAGAACTCTCAGGGCACTCATTCTCCCAAACTCTCTCTTGTCATCATAAAAGTTGGCCCAACTTTGACGTCATCGCCCCCACCCTTCCCAAGCACCTACAGTCCTGGGAACAGTTCCTATGCCTTCAGCGCGCTCACGAGAGTATTGGCGGGCGAATCCTTTCGGTCACGCGAGAAAACAGGTTACTCTCATGCGCGTTCTGCTCCGGTGGTGTCTTTCTTCCAAGATTGATTAAACGATGCCTGTGTTTCTCTTCGTCCTGAGAATTGCTGTGAAGCTATATAACATGCTAACGCTGTGTTCTGAACATAGTTTGACAAGTTTAGTCGACATATAATATGTAATTTCAACGTTTTGGTGCACACCAACTTTACTTTTTGGCTGCATTTCAACCGAAATATGTCGTGTTTGATAACCGAAAGACACAGACTTCAAAACTAAAGCTGTTTTTGGTAAGTATAAACCCTTCCAGGTCTTCTGATGGAAGAACAGCAAAGGTAAGGGAACATTTATGTGTTAAATTTGGGTTTCTGTGGACTCCGAGATAGAGGAGCCAAAATGCTAATTCCTGAGCGCCGACTCACATTATAGCCTAGTGAACGAAATCTGTAAAGTTAAAAATAAATGTAACACAGCGATTGCATTTAGAAGAAGTGTATCTTTCTATATATATGTAGAACATGCATATTTAGTCAAAGTTTATGTTGTGTATTCCATGTTAGCTGACGGCGTGTGCCGAAGCCATCATCATTTCTCCGGACATTTGAGTAGCATTTTTTTAACATGGCGTCATTGTAAACAGAGATTTATGGATATTTATAGCATATTATTGAAAAAAACATAAATGTACTGTGTAACATGTTATATTACTGTCATCTGATGAAGAATTCAAAAGGTTAGTGAAATTATTTTTCTTTTAATCCTGCGTTTGGTGATTGCATATTTTGTTCAATTTGGCTATGGAAATTAGCTGTGTCTTCGGTGTGTCTTCGGTGGTGGTTTGACATAAATATGTGCTATGTTTTCGCCGTAAAACATAGAAATCTGATTTGCTGGCTAGATAAACAAGTTGTTTATCTTTCATTTGAGTTATTGGACTTGTTAATGTGTGGAGGTAAAATATTTCTAAGAATATTTTTGCATTCCGTGCGCCACCGTTCCAGCTGACGGTGGGGGGGCTGATCCCCAATTGGGAACCAACATCTTTGTCAGGTTAAGAGCACATTCTTGTTTACAATGACGGGCTAAGAACAGTGGGTTAACTGCCTTGTTCAGGGGCAGAATGACAGATTTTTACCTCGTCTGTTCGGGGATTCGATCTAGCAACCTATCGGTTACTGGCCCAACGCTCTAACCACTAGACTGCCTGCCAAGCCTTGGAGGATGCAGTAGATTGAGATGCATCCAATGCAAAAAAAAAACAGATACTGTATCTCTAGTTTAAACTGACAGATTTTTAAAAAATTGGGATTTTTGTATTATACTAACTAGATTTTCGCAAGATCGCGGACATCGACCGTAGGGGGTTAAGGGTGTATGCGAGCACACTCGTTTGGTTCGGCAGCCAAACTGAAGCACGCAGAAGCCTTAACGCTATACCCTCAGCCAGTGGAAGCATGTTGGGACATGGAGCCCAGACCTAATTGGGTACTCTCCTCGGCTGTGTCCTAAATGGCACCCTATTCCCTATATAGTGCACTCCTTTTAAACAGGGCCCATGCCAGACATTGTGACCTCTCACCCATATCTCCGATACTGAGCTCTTGAAGTAGCATCTCAGTGTTTGATGAAATACCTAACCCTGAGATAAGGATTTTTGCTGACTGCTTTAGTGTTAACTGCCATGTCTCAGAGTTAGTCATTTACATGATCTGAGAGGATGATTGCTCTGTGTATTCTGTGTATTCGCAGACAAGGTACACAGTAGTATACAGTACACAATATACAGGTGAAGTCAGAAGTTTACATATACTTAGGTTGGAGTCATTTAAACTCATTTTTCAACCACTCCACAATTTTTTTGTTACCAAACTGTAGTTTTGGCAAGTCGGTTAGGACATCTACTTTGTGCATGACAAGTAATTTTCCAACAATTGTTTACAGACAGATTATTTAACTTATAATTCACTGTATCACAATTCCAGTGGGTCAGAATTTGACTGTTGCCTTTAAACAGCTAGGAAAATTCCAGAAAATGATGTCATGGCTTTAGAAGATTCTGATAGGCTAATTGACATAATTTGAGAAAATTGGAGGTGTACCTGTGGATGTATTTCAAGGCCTACCTTCAAACTCAGTGCCTCTGCTTGACATCATGGGAAAATCAAAATAAATCAGCCAAGACCTCAGAATTGTTTTTGTAGACCTCCACAAGTCTGGTTCATCCTTGGGAGCAATTTCCAAACACCTGAAGGCACCACGTTCATCTGTACAAGCAATAGTATGCAAGTATAAACACCATGGGACCACGCCGCCGTCCTACCGCTCAGGAAGGAGACACGTTCTCTCTCCTAGAGATGAACGTACTTTGGTGCAAAAATTGCTAATCAATCCCAGAACAACAGCAAAGTACCCTGTGAAGATGCTGGAGGAAACAGGTACAAAAGTATCTATATCCACAGTAAAACATGTCATATATCGACATAACCTGAAAGGCCGCTGAGCAAGGAA
Source organism: Oncorhynchus kisutch (assembly GCF_002021735.2). Lineage (NCBI taxonomy): Eukaryota > Metazoa > Chordata > Actinopteri > Salmoniformes > Salmonidae > Oncorhynchus > Oncorhynchus kisutch. The sequence continues at coordinate 6,544,468 of NC_034196.2, forward strand.
GAAGCCACTGCTCCAAAACCACCATAAAAAAGCCAGACTATGGTTTGCAACTGCACACGGGGACAAATATCATACGTTTTGGAGAAATGTCCTCTGGTCTCATGAAACAAAATAATACTGTTCGGCCATAATGACCATCATTATGTTTGGAGGAAAAAGGGGGATGCTTGCAAGCCGAAGAACACAATCCCAACCGTGAAGCACGGGGGTGGCAACATCATGTTGTGGGGGTGCTTTGCTGTAGGAGGGGCTGGTGCACTTCACAAAATAGATGGTATTATGAGGAAGGGAAATGATGTGGATATATTGAAGCAACATCTCAAAACATCAAGTTAAAGCTTGGTCGCAAATTGGTCTTCCAAATGGACAATTACCCCAAGCATACTTCCAAAGTTGTGGCAAAATGGCTTAAGGACAACAAAGTCAAGGTATTGGAGTGGCCATCACAAAGCCCTGACCTCAATCCTGTAGAACATTTGTGGGCAGGACTGAAAAATAGTGTGCGAGTAAGGAGGCCTACAAACCTGACTCCGTTACAGCAGCTGTCAGGAGGAACGGGCCAAAATTCACCTAACTTACTGTGGGAAGCTTGTGGAAGGCTACCCGAAACGTTTGACCCAAGTTAAACAATTTAAAGGCAATGCTACCAAATACGAATTGAGTGTATGTAAACTTCTGATCCACTGGAAATGTGATGAAAGTAATAAAAGCTGAAATAAATCATTCTCTACTATTATTCTGACATTTCACATTCTTAAAATAAAGTGGTGATCCTAACTGACCTAAAACAGGGAATTTTTACTTGGATTAAATGTCAGGAATTGTGAAAAACTGAGTTTAAATGTATTTGGCTAAGGTGAATGTAAACTTCCGACTGACTGTACATAACGTAAATATCCTGTTAGTTTCCATCTGCATTTGATCAGGACAAATATGAGTTGATGACCCCAGAGAATTACAGCTAGAATATGTGTGAGCCTGCCATACAGAGGGAGTTGGGGGTTCCTTCAGAAAGTATTGAAAGAATTCAAAATGGATTCAATATATTTTTTTCTCACCCATCAACACACAATACTCCATAACGACAAAGTAAAAAATGTTTTTAGAAATGTTTACACATTTATAGAAAATTAATGACAGAAATATTTAATTTACATAAGTATTCACACCCCTAAGTCAATACATTTAGAATCACCTTTGGCAGCGATTACAGCTGTGCGTCTTTTTGGGTAAGTCTCTAAGAGCTTTCCACACCTGGATTATACAATATTTTCCATGGATTGCCATAGATTTTCAAGCAAATTTAAGTGAAAACTGTAACTAGGCCACCACTGTAACTAGAACATTCAGTGTAATCTTGGTAAGCAACTCCATTTGATTTAACTAGGCAAGTCAGTTAAGAACAAATTCTTATTTACAATGATGGCCTACCGGGGAACATTGGGTTAACTGCCTTGTTCAGGGGCAGAACGAGAGATTTTTACCTTGTCAGCTCAGGGATTTGATCCAGCAACCTTTCGGCTACTGGCCCAACACTCTAATCACTAGGCAACCTTGGCCTTGTGTTTGTGGTTCTTGTCCGGCTGAAAGTTGAATTAAACTCCCAGTGTCTGGTGGAAAGCAGACTGAACCAGGCGTTCCTCTAGGATTATGCCTGTGCTTAGCTCCATTCAGTTTCTTTTTATCCTGAAAACCTCCCCAGTCCTTAACAATAACAAGCATACCCATAACATGATGCAGCCACCACTATGCTTGAAAATATGGAGTGGTACTCAGTAATGTAAAAGTCATTTTCATTTTTTTGCAGTATCACTTTAGTGCTTTGTTACAAACGGGATGCATGTTTTGGAATCTTTGTATTCTGTACAGTCTTACATCTTTTCACTCTGTCAATTAGTTCTCTCCTATCGCAGCCATTAAACTCTAACTGTTTTAAAGTCACCATTGGCCTCATAGTGAAATCCCTGAGCCGTTTCCTTTCTCTCCAGCAACTGTATCTTTGTAGTGACTGATGTATTGATACACCATCAAAGCGTAATTAATAACTTCACGATGTTCAAAGGGATATTCAATGTCTGATTTTCTTTATTTTTTACCCATCTACCAAATGGTTCCCTTCGTGAGCCATTCGAAAATCTCCCTGGTCTTTGTGGTTGAATCTGTGTTTGAAATTCACTGCTCGACTGAGGGGCTTCACAGATAGTTGCATGTGTGGGGTACAAAGACTAGGTGTTTCTGAGCTTTGGGGAAAATATCCAGGAGAATGCTCCCAGACAGCACCCTCCTATGTGTACCCATGTCCTTCTGCCTGCCCACAGTGCACTCGATACCCTATATGTCCTTCAATAACTGTAAACCCAGCAAGGTTTTAATACAGGGTATAGGAATGTGAGGTGTGTCCCCACCCTCCTACATGTTACAATTTTACAGCCCTATAGTGTCTGTGGAGGTGTTAGATTGTCGTCTCCTGGGGAGTGCCAGTGCCAGGGTGTGCAAGGCATGGCTGGCACCTGTCGGTGGTGTGTGGAGGCTGGGGTGAACAGTAGCAATGGGGGGTGCTGCATACACCTTTGCTCATCTCTCTCTCAAACCCCTGCTCGCTCTCTCTATCCTTTTATTGCTCTTACACCCCCCCCCCCCCCCCTCCTCCTCTCGCTTTCGCTCTCTGGCAGGAGTGTTTGTGAGTGGGCGAGTGTCACTGTGATTTCACTCCTATGCAGAGAAGAGAGGAGCCTGACAGAGACTCTAGAGGAAGACTGCGGCTAGTGCTGCCGACACCACAGAGCTTCCTGAGTAACTGCAGTGAGAGAGACGTCTGGTGTGTGTGTGTATTCGCGCATGAAAGGAAGGTGCAGGCGTACACTGCAAAGAAAAACTATTTCGGTGCAATAATAGTATCGCAAGTAGATTAAAATAATGACAATTTTACATCATCCAGTTATGTAGGGTGTGTGGGGTCGGGCTCTAACACACTTAAAACACACCCGCAATCCCTCCCTGGCCCTCGGAGCATCCCAACAGCTAAGACAAACAACGCTAGCATGTCACAGACAGGAGACCCCAGCCTTTAGTCCAACAATGCAGAATGATTGATTGTGGTATGTGTGTATTTGTAGAGAACAGTATGTGCTGGGCCACTTCAAAGCAGCGGTTGTAAAAGTGCCAGTGACATTCTTGGAGCTTATTCACTATTCCAGCCAGCCCAGGCATGGACCACACACTGGAACCCGCAGGTCTGTGTGTGTACATGGGTGGCTGGATATAGGATAGACATAAAAATCTTGCATCACTGGGATTTTGAAGAGGTGGGCTCCAACAGCTGGACCCTCCGGCAGGCAAGCATGGTGGCAGATCTCTCGCGCTCTCTCCTTACCCTAGCCCCCCCACCATGGCATGGCACGTCAGACCATCATTAAGTTCGCCGACGACACAACGGTGGTAGGCCTGATCACAGACAGAGATGAGGCAGCCTATAGGGAGGAGGTCAGCGAACTGGCAGTATGGTGCCAGGACAACAACAACCTCTCCCACAACGTAATTAAGACAAAAGGAGATGATCGTGGACTACAGGAAACGGAGGGCCGAACACAACCCGATTCCCATCGACGGGGCTGTAGTGGAGCGGGTCGAGAGCTTCAAGTTCCTCGCTGTCCACATCACTATGGTGCAAACACACTAACCCAGTTGTGAAGGCACGACAACGCCTCTTACTCTTCAGGAGGCTGAAAAGGTTTGGCATGGGCCCTCAGATCCTCAAAAAGTTCTACAGCTGCACCATCGAGAGCATCTTGACTGGCTGCATCACCACTTGGTATGACAACTGCTTGGCATCCGACCGCAAGGTGCTGCAGAGTGAGTACGGCCCAGTACATCACCGGGGCCGAGCTCCCTGCCATCCAGGGCCTCTATACAAGGCGGTGTCGAAAATGTTTCAAAGACTCCAGCCCGTTCTCTCTGCGTCTGGAACCAACAGGACTGTGAACAGCTTCTACCCCCAAGCCATAATACTTCTAAACAAGAATGCTAAATAGCTAACCAAACTCTCTTGCACCAACTCTATACCCACACATACTTACTGTAGACTAGACTCTACACCCCCCCCCCCCCCACGCACTGCTGCTAGTCACTTTACCCCTAACTTCTATGTACATTACCTCATACCCCTGCACCCTGTATATAGCCATGCTATTTTCCACTTCCTATATATAGCCATGCTAGTTTAATTTTTCTTCATTATTCACTTTGTCTATATTTCTATTTAAAAAATATATATATATCTTAACTTTAACACTGCATTTCTGGAAAAAGGACCCATAAGCAAGCATTTCACTGTTATTCTACACCTGTCTACGAAGCATGTGAGGAATTAAATTTGATTCTCAAGCTAAGAGAGGTAAGAAAATGAATGCTAATTGCTAACCTCTTCCTAGATCTGTTTGTGCTGTCTTGACAACGCATGTGGTCATTTGAAAAGAAAACTGCTAGGAGTTGGCTATACAGCACAAACAAATCTGAGACCAGGCTATGATAGGCTAAATGCTCAATTGTCTGGTGGTTTTCCTAGTATTTGATTTCACTCTAAACCCTCCATCCTCCCCATCCACTGTCTGTCTCGCATGTCTGTGTCTCGACCACTTCTGCTTATTCTTTAGCGGTAAAGCCCTAGATTTCTACCGCGTCTGTCTGCGGTCTCTGGTTTTCATGGAAACGGTCGGAGCCATTGTGACAGACCACTTCTGCTGATGGGAATTGGAACTCTGAGGCAAGGCAGGTGTTACCGGAATCATCTTCCCCCTTAGTTTTTTTCCAATTACTAAAAGTGCTGTGCTGTGGGATGGCTAGATGAAACAGCCCCCCTGAATAAGGAAGCTTTGTGATCGTAGCGAATGACATGTTGTGTCTGTTCCAATATCCATCCAGAAATAATGTCCATGCAGTGGTATGCTAGTGTAGATATTGGAAGATAGCCAATGTTATAGTACTGTATGTAGGTTACATTGTGACATAGTTGGGCAAAGATGAGTAGGGGTGGAATGTCCGTGTGTGAGAGTGTACTATCCTCTCTGCAACATGGGGGCGACTCTGAAGGGCTCTCAGGTGGAGGTGTGTTAGTAGGTATGTTAGTGTATAGAGAAAGATGTGTGTTGATGGTGGTATGGAGGTAGGTGTGTACTAACCTCTCTGAGACAGGTGTATATGGGACAGACCAGGACTCTGAAGGGCTCTCCAGCACTGGACCTCATTGTGCCAAACATCTCACAAAGGAAGGTGATGAACCCCAACCAGCGCTCCACGTCAGATGCCTGCAGCTCCTCCCGACGAGAGAAGTCCTTCTGTAGAGGACAGAGAGGAGAGATTTAATGTTAGGGAGCAGAGAGATGAGATACTGTAAAAACACAACACAGCAGAGAAAAGTTATTCGGTAGGGGACAGAGAGAGGGGTGAGTACAATGTTAACCAGGTTAAGTAAATTGTGACATATTTAAATTGTTTTATCAAGGTATTTCATTTATAAATCAGCCTCTGTTAAGCACATTCGCTTCACAACAATTTGGCTGATAGCCATACTTCCCAGCTTGAAATGAGTGCGCCTTACAAGACTGAGGTATCAGGTTGCATATCCACAGCCATTGGAAGCTGGGAAGACCCGCCTTAACTTTCATTCGCTGGCCAGACTGTCAATTTATGTCGGAAGGACACGTCGCACCTTCATATTCCGGACAGCATTGGAAAACTAAGAACCTTCAGGATTGATAGCAACTAGTCCCATCGTTGTACGATAAACACAAATGGTTTTATTTCAAATTTAGTTTTAAAAACGTATTTCAACCATTGTGTTCATCACAGACGGACAACTTTTTAACTGCATTTTTTTTTTACCCCTTTTTCTCCCCAATTTTATGTTATCCAATTGTTTTAGTAGATACTATCTTGTCTCATCGCTACAACTCCCATACGGGCTCGGGAGAGACGAAGGTTGCACTGCTTCTTAACACAGCGAGCATCCGACCCGGAAGCCAGCCGCACCAATGTGTCGGAGGAAACACCGTGCACCTGGCAACCATGCACTGCGCCTGGCCCGCCACAGGAGTCGCTGGTGCGCGATGAGACAAGGATATCCCTACCGGCCAAACCCTCCCTAACCCGGTCGACGCTAGGCCAATTGTGCGTCACCCCACGGACCTCCCGGTCGCGGCCGGTTGCGACAGACGGACGACTTTCATAGGAGATGAAATCTGAGATCGTATTAAATCAGTAGTCTCTGTGTTTTGTTTCTTATGCTTTGTACTTTTTGTGGACCCTAGTAAGAGTAGCTGTTCTGCAAAAACTGAAAATGGGGATCCAAATAAACACGTTCAGGAGGGGAGGGATGCAAGAATCACAAAGCTGTGACACAAAAATAAGGCTACTTCTCCCTACCCACTAGCTATGATATGATGAACTGTTACAGTAATAATGTAACTGACATGGTATAGGATGACATTTGTGAATTTCATTGTAAATATATATAGATGCGATTCTCAAATAAAATATTTCAGGCCCTATTCAACCATTTTTCATGAATGGGAACTTAATCATATATTGATATTTCATAATTGTGTATCGTATTTGTACTACAGTATGTCCTTGAGCTTGGGTCGTCAAAAGTGAGTTCATCTCAGCAATATTTTTTACCAGAAAGGTGAGATTTCTATCTTTCTGGCACTATGAAGCATTACTATCTTGTCATGAAAAATGATCAAATTCGGGCATAGCCATATAGACATCCGGAAGGTCAGCCATTAGCATTGAACATGTTAACACAATTATAAGTCAGTCTATATGTAGGGGACAGAAAGCACAGAGACACCTGAAAACCAAACTAGGGCACAGGGTATGCCTCAAGATATCCTTCCGTAGCAGCTAAAGAGAGGAGAGATACTGTGACTCCTTCTAGGGTAGAGGAGATGTATACTGAAACTCACTATAAACTCAGAAGATCACCAGGGGTTGAGACCGAACAGTGATGCAGATCTAATGTGATCAGAGCCGCTTTCAGAAGGTCTCTTATTAACCCCACAGCACTGTACTTTACTTACTGTGTGCGCTCGCACACACACACACACAAAATTATTGTTCAACCAGGGGATGGGGGAGGGAAAGAATAATCTATGATTCATCCATAGAAAGGAGACTGATGTCTCAGTGCCTATCTTAATTTACACTCATGGAAATGGGCCTATATGGATAGGGCCAAATGTCAATGTCTCTAACAGAATAACCTCCAATGGTGGCAATTGAAAGAGAGCACTTTGGAGATTATGTGGAAGTTTTCAAAGCAAAGGTGAGGACACAACAGTTCACCTGATACAAGACTGAATGCAAACAGTTGATGTTATGTGCATTTTACATTTATTGCACTTTTCACAGCATTTTGTTGATAACATCTGAAAAAAAACTCTGGATAGATTCAGTAAGATAATAAGAATATTCATTGAATGTTGGAGTAGGTGCAAGATAAGAAAAAAAGTATCACAAGGGTTTGAGTGAGAGGTCTAACTGGTGTCTCCAAGTGGCACACACCTCTCCAAACTGTGCACAGTTTCTAAGTAATTTCAATGCACTTTTATGACTCAAGGAAAGAGCATTCAATGATAAGGTGTTTTTAGCTCTCGTAGCTTGCCATGGAGGAACTGAAGCAAGCACACTTGTTTTTTTGTACACAATTCAAATAAGTTCCATTATAAATCGCAATCTGGTTCAGGTGGGCATCATTTGAACAGTAGCAGTGCGTGGGTAATATCACTGGGGAAGCCAACTCCATGACACTTTTTTTTTGCCGCGCCAGGATCATTCACAGTTGAGTTTGATCAGTTTAGCTCAATGCTGATTCGCAAATTTTTTATATTTTTGTCAAGGGAGGCCAGATGCTCGCTGGCTTCCCTTGCCTTCAATGCTCTCAAGCTCTGTCAGGTTGGATGGGGAGTGTAGCGGCACAGCCATTTTCAGGTCTCTCCAGAAATGTTTGATCAGGTTCTAGCCCGGGCTCTGGCTGGGCCACTCAAGGACATTCGAAGACTTGTCCCGAAGCCACTCCTGCGATGTCTTGGCTGTGTGTTTAGGGTTGTTGTCCTGTTGGAAAGTGAACCTTTGCCCCAGTCTGAGGTCCTAAGCGCTCTAGAGCAGGTTTTCATCAAGAATGTCTGTGTACTTTGTTTTTCGTTTATCTGTCCCCCAATCCGGACTAATCTCCCAGTCCCTGCTGCTGAAAAACATCCCCACAGCATGATGCTGCCACCACCATGTTTAACCGTAGGGTTTAGAGGTTGACCGATTAATCGGAATGGCCGATTAATTAGGGCCGATTTCAAGTTTTCATAACAATCGGAAATCTGTATTTTTGGACACCGATTTTACACATTTTTATTTAATCTTTATTTAACTAGGCAAGTCAGTTAAGAACACATTCTTATTTTCAATGACGGCCTAGAAACGGTGGGTTAACTGCCTCGTTCATGGGCAGAACGACAGATTTTCACCTTGTGAGCTCGGGGGATTCAATCTGGCAATCTTATAGTTAACTAGTCCAACGCTCTAACCACCTGCCTCTCATTGCACTCCACAAGGAGACTGCCTGTTATGCAAATGCAGTAAGCCAAGGTAAGTTGCTAGCTGGCATTAAACTTATCTCATAAAAAACAATCAATCATAATCACTAGTTAACTACACATGGTTGAGGATATTACTAGTTTATCTAGCGTGTCCTGCGTTGCATATAATTGATGCGGTGTGTATCGTTGCTCCAATGTGTACCTAACCATGAACATCAATGCCTTTCTTAAAATCAATACACAGAAGTATATATTTTTTAGCCTGCATATTTAGCTAAAAGAAATCCAGGTTAGCAGGCAATATTAACCAGGTGAAATTGTGTCACTTCTCTTGCGTTTATTGCACGCAGAGTCAGTGTATATGCAACAGTTTGGGCCACCTAATTTGCCAGAATTTTACATAATTATGACATAACATTGAAGGTTGTGCCATGTAACAGGAATATTTAGACTAATGGATGCCACCCGTTAGATAAAATACAGAACAGTTCCGTATTTCACTGAAAGAATTAACGTCTTTTTTTCGAGATGATAGTTTCCGGATTCGATCATATTAATGACCAAAGGCCCGTATTTCTGTGTGTTATGTTATAACTAAGTCTATGATTTGATAGAGCAGTCTGACTGAGCAGTGGTAGGCAGCAGCAGGCTCGTAAGCATTCATTCAAACAGCACTTTCGTGCGTTTTGCCAGCAGCTCTTCGTTGTGAGTCAAGCATTGCGCTGTTTATGACTTCAAGCCTATCAACTCCCGAAATTAGGCTTGTGTAACCGATGTGAAATGGCTAGCTAGTTACCGGGGTGCGCGCTAATAGCGTTTCAAACTTCACTCGCTCTGAGACTTGGAGTGGTTGTTCCCCTTGCTCTGCATGGGTAACGCTGCTTCGAGGGTGGCTGTTGTCGTTGTGTTCCTGGTTCGAGCCCAGGTAGGAGTGAGGAGAGGGACGGAAGCTATACTGTTACACTGGCAATACTAAAGTGCCTATAAGAACATTCAATAGTCAAAGGTTAATGAAATACAAATGGTAGAGAGAGAAATTGTCCTATTATTCCTATAATAACTACAACCTGAAACTTCTTACCTGGGAATATGGAAGACTCCTGGTAAAAGGAACCACCAGCTTTCATATGTTCTCATGTTCTGAGCAAGGAACTGAAACATTAGCTTTCTTACATGGCACATATTGCACTTTCACTTGCTCAAGTTTATTACTGCTGTCAATCAAAGCCCATACAGCGCTGTGAGGCGGAAAACCTGAGCTCTGACGTCATGTATAGCATGTTAATGTAAGCCACTGCATTCAAATTTAGGCGCTTATCTATGACAAATGTTTATACGGGTAGTCTGAAGAAGCCAGTCGAAACAACTTGCCTAAAAGCCAGAGAATAATGTCTGGTTGGGTTATAGGGGGAATCCTTGACAACACCCTAATGGAAGAGTGGAACACAAAACAAACTCTGCTGCTCCAAGCAATATTCTATTTTTCAATGCGTAAGACGAGATAATAGGTTTGCAAAGGGTCGGAAACTTTTCGGTAAATTTCCAGAATTTTCCCGGACATTTTCCATGGGAAGTTAAGACATGGAATTTGGGGAATTTTGCTTAAATTAATTTGTAAAAGTTAGCTTATAACAGTGAACCTTTTTTTGTGGGATACACAAGGCAATTCTAGGTCTTGTGGCATATTTTGGTTAAACTATCCCCAATTCAATGGAATTGGAACCCTGCGCCATCGTGCATACATTTATTTTGTTCCCCCACACCAAACGCAACCACGGGTTAAAATATCAAAACAAACTCTGAACCAATTACATTAATTTGGGGACAGGTCAAAAAGCATTAAACTTTTATGGCAATTTAGCTAGCTAGCTTGCACTTGCTAGCTAATTTGTCCTATTTAGCTAGCTTGCTATTGCTAGCTAATTTGTCCTGGGATATAAACATTGAGTTGTTATTTTACCTGAAATGCACAAGGTCCACTACTCCCGTCAATTAACCCAAACATAAAACGGTGAACCGAATCGTTTCTAGTAATTTCTCCTCCTTCTAGGCTTTTTCTTCTCTTGACTTCATATTGCGATTGGCATTTCATAAATTAGGTGCTTTACCGCCACTGACCTTGTTCGTCTTTCAGTCACCCACGCGGGTATAACCAATGAGGAGATGGCACGTGGGTACCTGCTTCTATAAACCAATGAGAAGATGGGAGAGGCAGAACTTGCAATGTGATCTGCATCACAAATAGAACATACTTCTATTTTAGCCCTTGGCAATGCAGACGCTCCTTGGCGCGCAAGCAGCGTGGGTGCAATAAATATATTTTTTAAATAACTTGTTTTATTTCACCAGGTAGGCTAGTTGAGAACAAGTTCTCATTTACAACTGCGACCTGGCCAAGATAAAGCAAAGCAGTGCGACACAAACAACAACACAGTTACACATGGAATAAACAAACATACAGTCAATAATACAATAGAGGAAGTCTGTATACAGAGTGTGCAAATGAGGTAGGATAAGGGGGGTGAGGCAATAAATTGACCATAGTGGCGAAATTATTACAGTATGGCAAATTAAACACTGGGGTGATAGATGTGCAGAAGATGAGTGTGCAAGTAGTGGTACTGGAGTGCAAAGGAGCTAAATAAATAAAATAAATAACAATATGGTGATGAGTTAGTTAGGTGGGCAATTTACAGATGGCTATGTACAGGTGCAGTGATCTGTGAGCTGCTCTGACAGCTGGTGCCTAAAGCTAGTGAGGGAGATATGTCTCCCCAGCTTCAGTGATTTTTGGAGTTCGTGCCAGTCATTGGCAGCAGAGAACTGGAAGTAAAGGTGGCCGAAGGAGGAATTGGCTTTGGGGGTGACCAGTGAAATATACCTGCTGGAGCGCGTGCTGTGGGTGGGTGCTGCCATGGTGACCAGTGAGCTGAGATAAGGCGGGGCTTTAATCTAGCAACGATTTATAGATGACCTGGAGCCAGCGGGTTTGGCGACGGATATGAAGCGAGGGCCAGCCAACGAGAGCATACAGGTTGCAGTGGTGGGTAGTATATGGGGCTTTGGTTACAAAACGGATGGCACTTTGATAGACTGCATCCAATTTGCTGAGTAGAGTGTCGGAGGCTATTTTGTAATGACATCGCCGAAGTCAAGCATCGGTAGGATAGTCAGTTTTACTAGGGTATGTTTGGCAGCACGAGTGAAGTATGCTTTTTTGCGAAATAGGAAGCCAATTCTAGATTTAAATTTGGTTTACAGTCTAACCAGACACCTAGGTATTTGTTGTTGTCCACATATTCTAAGTCAGAACCATCCAGAGTAGTGATGCTGGAAGGGTGGGTAGGTGTGGGCAGCGATCAGTTGAAGAGCATGAATTTAGTTTTGCTTGCATTTAAGAGCAGTTGGAGGCCATGGAAGAAGAGTTGTAATGGCATTGAAGCTCGCCTAGAGGTTAGTTAACTTCTTATGGCTGGGGGCAGTATTGAGTAGCTTGGATGAATAAGGTGTCCAGAATAAACTGCCTGCTACTCAGGCCCAGTTGCTAATCTAATTCATAGATTTGGATAGAAAACACTGAAGTTTCTAAAACGATTTCTAAAATGATGTCTGAGTATAACAGAACTCATATTGCAGGCAAAAACCTGAGAATAAAATCCAACCAGGAAGTGGGAAATCTGAGGTTTGTAGGTATCCAATATACAGTGTCATATTGCACTTCCTAAGGCTTCCACTAAATGTCAACAGTCTTTAGAACCTTGTTTGATGCTTCTACTGTGAATAATGAGGGAAGGAGAGCTCTTTGAGTCAGGTGTCTGGCATGAGCCACGTGAGAGCAACCTGCGTTCCATCGCATTTCTGAAGACAAAGGAATTCTCCGGTTGAAACATTATTGAAGATTTATGTTAAAAACATCCTAAAGATTGATTCTATACATCGTTTGGCATGTTTCTACGAACTGTAATGGATTTTAAAAACTTTTCTTTCTGACCAGCTCGTCATCAATTTGGATTTTGGAACTAAACGTGCGAACAAAAAGGAGGTATTTGGACATAAATTATGGACGTTATCGAACAAAACAAACATTTATTGTGGAACTGGGATTCCTGGGAGTGCATGCTGATGAAGATCAAAAGGTAAGTGAATATTTATAATACTATTTCTGACTTCTTGACTCCACAACATGGCGGATATCTGTATGGCTTGTTTGGGCTCTGAGCACTGTACTCAGATTATAGCATGGTGTGCTTTTTTCGTAATTTTTTTTTCGAAATCTGACACAGCGGTTGCATTAAGAAGAAGTTTATCTAAAGTTCCATGTATGATACTTGTATCTTTTATCAATGTTTATTATGAGTATTTCTGTAAATTGATGTGGCTCTCTGCAAAACCACTGGATGTTTTGAACGCAAAACATTACTGAACATAACGCGCCAATGTAAACTAAGATTTTTGGATATAAATATGAACTTTATCGAACAAAACATACATGTATTGTGTAGCATGAAGTCCTATGAGTGTTATCTGATGAAGATCAAAGGTTAGTGATTCATTTTATCTCCATTTCTGCTTTTTTTGAATCCTCTCTTTGGCTGGAAAAGTGTTTTTCTGTGACTAGGTACTGACCGTCGTAAAGCCTTTTTGAAATCTGACACTGTGGCTGGATTTACAACAAGCTTATCTTTAAAATGGTGTAAAATACTTGTATGTTTGAGGAATTTTAATTATGAGATTTCTGTTTGAATTTGGCGCCCTGCACTTTCGCTGGCTGTTGTCAAGTCGATCCCGTTAACAGGATCTCAGCCATAAGAAGTTAATTCCGACCACCTATCTAGAGCCATGCTAACTAAACGCACTTTAACTAACCAGCACATGTTCAATTCCGAACACCTATCTAGCGCCATGCAGTGTCCAAAGGGCCAGAAGTATACAGAATGGTGTCGTCTGCGTAGAGGTGGATCAGAGAATCACCAGCAGCAAGAGCATCATCATTGATGTACACAGAGAAAAGAGTCAGCCTGAGGATTGAACCCTGTGGCACCCCCATAGAGACTGTCAGATGTCCGGACAACAGGCCCTCCGATTTGACACACTGAACTCTGTCAGACAAGTAGTTGGTGAACTAGGCTAGGCAGTCATTTGAGAAACCAAGGCAGTGGAGTCTGCCGATAGGAATATGGTGATTGGCAGAGTCGAAAGCCTTGGCCAGGTTGAGGAATACAGCTGCACAGTATTGTCTCTTATCGATGGCGGTTATGATATCATTTAGGACCTTGAGCGTGGCTGAGGAAACCAGATTGCATAGCGGAGAAGGTACGGTGGGATTCTAAATGGTTGGTGATCTGTTTGTTAACTTGGCTTTCGAAGACCTTAGAAAGGCAGGGTAGGATAGATATAGGTCTGTAGCAGTTTGGGTCTAGAGTGTCTCCCCCTTTGAAGAGGGGGATGACCGCGGCAGCTTTCCAATCTTTGGGGATCTCAGAAGATACAAAAGAGGTTGAACAAGCTAGTAATAGGGGTTGCAACAATTTCGGCAGATAATTTTAGGAAGAGAGGGTCCAGATTGTCTAGCCCAGCTGATTTGTAGGGGTTCAAAGTTTGCAGCTCTTTCAGAACATCCTCTATCTGGATTTGGGTGAAGAAGAAATGGGGAGGCTTGGGCAAATTGCAGTGAAGGAGGTCGGGGTAGCCAGGTGGAAAGCATGGCCAGCCGTGGAAAAATGCTTATTAAAATTCTCAATTATCGCGGATTTATCATTGGTGACAGTGATTCCTAGCCCCAAATCAAATCAAATCGAATTTGATTTGTCACATACACATGGTTAGCAGATGTTAATGCGAGTGTAGCGAAATGCTTGTGCTTCTAGTTCCGACAATGCAGTAATAACCAACAAGTAATCTAGCTAACAATTCCAAAACTACTACCTTATAGACACAAGTGTAAGGGGATAAAGAATATGTACATAAAGATATATGAATGAGTGACAGAGCGGCATAGGCAAGATACAGTAGATGGTATTGAGTACAGTATATACATATGAGATGAGTATGTAAACAAAGTGGTATAGTTAGTGGCTAGTGATACATGTATTACATAAAGATGAAGTAGATGATATAGAGTACAGTATATACGTATACATATGAGATGAATAATGTAGGGTATGTAAACATTATATTAGGTAGCATTATTTAAAGTGGCTAGTGATATATTTTACATCATTTCCCATCAATTCCCATTATTAAAGTGCTGGAGTTGAGTCAGTGTGTTGGCAGCAGCCACTCAATGTTAGTGGTGGCTGTTTAACAGTCTGATGGCCTTGAGATAGAAGCTGTTTTTCAGTCTCTCGGTCCCAGCTTTGATGCACCTGTACTGACCTTGCCTTCTGGATGATAGCGGGGTGAACAGGCAGTGGCTCGGGTGGTTGTTGTCCTTGATGATCTTTATGGCCTTCCTGTGACATCGGGTGGTGTAAGTGTCCTGGAGGGCAGGTAGTTTGCCCCCGGTGATGCGTTGTGCAGACCTCACTACCCTCTGGAGAGCCTTACGGTTGTGGGCGGAGCAGTTGCCGTACCAGGCGGTGATACAGCCCGACAGGATGCATCTGTAGAAGTTTGTGAGTGCTTTTGGTGACAAGCCGAATTTCGTCAGCCTCCTGAGGTTGAAGAGGTGCTGCTGCGCCTTCTTCACGATGCTGTCTGTGTGGGTGGACCAATTCAGTTTGTCTGTGATGTGTACGCTGAGGAACTTAAAACTCACTACCCTCTCCACTGCTGTTCCATCGATGTGGATAGGGGAGTGTTCCCTCTGCTGTTTCCTGAAGTCCACAATCATCTCCTTAGTTTTGTTGACGTTGAGTGTGAGGTTATTTTCCTGACACCACACTCCGAGGGCCCTCACCTCCTCCCTGTAGGACGTCTCGTCGTTGTTGGTAATCAAGCCTACCACTGTTGTGTGGTCCGCAAACTTGATGATTGAGTTGGAGGCGTGCGTGGCCACGCAGTCGTGGGTGAACAGGGAGTACAGGAGAGGGCTCAGAACGCACCCTTGTGGGGCCCCAGTGTTGAGGATCAGCGGGGTGGAGATGTTGTTGCCTACCCTCACCACCTGGGGGCGGCCCGTCAGGAAGTCCAGTACCCAGTTGCACAGGGCGGGGTCGAGACCCAGGGTCTCGAGCTTGATGACGAGCTTGGAGGGCACTCTTATTCTCCATGGATTTTACAGTGTCCCAGAACTTTTTGTAGTTAATGTTACAAGATGCAAATTTCTGTTTGAAAAAGCTAGCCTTTGATTTCCTAACTACCTGTGTATATTGGTTCCTAACTTCCCTGAAAAGTTGCATATCGTAGGGGCTATTCAAATCAAATTCAGTACGCCACAGGATGTTTTTGTGCTGGTCAAGGGCAGTCAGGTCTGGAGTGAACCACGGGCTATATCTGTTCCTGGTTAAATTTTCTTTTGAATTGGGCATGCTTATTTAAGATGGTGAGGAAAGCACTTTTTAAGAACAACCAGGCATCCTCTACTGATGGAATGAGGTCAATATCCTTCCAGGATACCCGGGCCAGGTCGATTAGAAAGGCCTGCTCGCTGAAGTGTTTTAGGGAGCGTTTGACAGTGATGAGGGGTGGTCTCTTGACCACAGACCCATTACGGACGCAGGCAATGAGGCAGTGATCGCTGAGATCCTGGTTGAAGACAGCAGAGGTGTATTTGGAGGGCAGGTTGGTTAGGATGAAATCTATGAAGGTGCCTTTGTTTACGGATTTGGGGTTGTACCTGGTGGGTTCATTGATAATTTGTGTGAGATTGAGAGCATCAAGCTTAGATTGAAGGATGGCCGGGGTGTTAAGCATGTCCCCACAGCTGGGGGCAGAAGGTGGTCTATAGCAAGCGGCAATGGTAAGAGACTTGTTCCTGGAGAGGTGGATTTTTAAAAGTAGAAGCTCAAATTGTTCGGGCACAGACCTGGATAGTAAGACAGAACTCTGCAGGCTATTCCTGCAGTAGATTGCAACTCCGCCCCCTTTGGCAGTTCTATCTTGTCAGAAAATGTTATTGTTAGGGATGTAAATTTCAGTGAATAGAATAATATAGATTTCTAAATGTATTTTGCGAAGCGAGCGGTGTAGTCAGCCCGTACTACACTGTCTGAGCCAAGGACTACATGCTTTCTGGTAAATTTTGATTACAATCCTGGATGGGGTGAATATATTTTATATGACATACAGTTGACGTCGGAAGTTTACATACACCTTAGCCAAATACATTTAAACTCAGTTTTCACAATTCCTGACATTTAATCCGAGTAAGAATACCCTGTTTTAGGTCAGTTTGGATCACCACTTTATTTTAAGAATGTGAAATGTCAGAATAATAGTAGAGAATGATTTATTTCAGCTTTTATTTCTTTCATCACATTCACAGTGGGTCAGAAGTTTACATACACTCAATTCGTATTTGGTAGCATTGCCTTCAAATTGTGTAACTTGAGTCCAACGTTTCGGGTAGCCTTTCACACGCTTCCCACAATAAATTGGGTGAATGTTGTTAACTTTTTCCACAACTTTGGAAGTATGCTTTGGGTCATTGTCCATTTGGAAGACCCATTTGCGACCAAGCTTTAACCTCCTGACTGAGGTCTTGAGATGTTGCTTCAATATATCCACATAATTTCCTACACATGATGCCATCTATTTTGTGAAGTGCACCAGTCCCTCCTGCAGCAAAGCACCCTCACAACATGATGCTGCCACCCCCATGCTTCACAGTTGGGATGGTGTCATTTTCCTCCAAACACCTTACTCAAATGATGTCAATTAGCCTTTCAGAAGCTTCTAAAGCCATGACATCATTTTCTGGAATTTTCCAAGCTGTTTAAAGGCACAGTCAACTTAGTGTATGTGAACTTCTGACCCACTGGCACTGTGATACAGTGAATTATAAGTGAAATAATCTGTCTGTAAACAATTGTTTGAAAAATTACTTGTGTCATGCACAAATGAGATGTCCTAACCGACTTGCCAAAACTATAGTTTGTTAACAAGAAATTTGTGGAGTGGTTGAAAAATGAGTTTTAATGACTCCAACCTTAGTGTATGTAAACTTCTAACTTCAACTGTACATTATTTGTTGTTAACTAGTAAATAGTAGCCTACAGCAAAATGTGTTTCTAACTCGTTAACCATTTCTGCTAGTTGTTTGAGCCTGCTAACTGAGGAGTGTTAATTCACCTGTTTCCATACATGTTTCATTTAAAACATTTATCTTACAAAGGAGTTGTTTGATCTAACTGTTTAACTATTTATCTGCACATGGAATTGTATCTCTTTTTTTGTACTCTTTTCTAATCTTTACAGGAAAATAACATGGGCATTATCTGATGTGTGGAGACATTTCACTGCAGCAAATGTAGAAGGAAAATGTGTACATTTGCAAATACTGTGCCAAATCATATGTGAAGATTGCAACAAAATGCAGAACCATCTGGCTAAGTGCATACATTTCCCTCAGCGCAACCTCTGAAAAAAAAGTCCCTTTACTTTATTGTAGGTGAAGATGATGATTCAGACACCTTATCGATAGCAACAGCTCATGGTCCTCCTGGAATCAGACGTTTTTGTGACTCAATGGAGGAACGTAGTCAGATAAATGCTGATGAATGTCTTGCTCGAGCTGTGCATGCAACTGGTTCACCTCTGATGCTCACAGGCAATGTGTATTGGATGCGATTTCTGGACGTTCCTCGCCCAGCATACACCCCTCCAACCAGACATGCTTTATCTACTAATGTGCTGGGTGCAGAGTTCAACAGAGTTCAAGTGAAGGTCATGCAAATCATAGAGAAAACAGACTGTATTGCATTCATCTCTGATGGGTGGTTGAATGTTTGTGGGCAAGGAATAATTAATTACATTAGCTCCACCCCTCAACCAGTATTCCACAAGAGCACAGACACAAGGGACAACAAACACACCACTGGTGTGCACTGGTGACAGACAATGCTGCGAACATGAAAGCTGCTTGGTATAAATGGTTAAGTATGTGAAGGGTCATCAAGTTATAACAGCAATCTACCTCACCAAGCAAATTGAGAAGAATAAGAGCACTACATTGAAGCTGCACCGCAACACCCATTGGGGTGGTGTTGTCATCATGTTTGACAGTCTCCTGGAGGGGAAGGTGTCTCCAAGAAATAGCCATATCACAGTCTGCCAATATTGACAGCCCCATCAAGAAGATCCTCCTGAATTATGTATTTTGGGAGAGAGTGGCAAGCAGCCTGAAACCTATAGCAGTAGCCAATGCAGGGATTGAGGGAGACAAAATGCCATTCTGTCAGATGTTCAGACTCCGCTTGCAGATGTAAGAGAAGAAATCCGTACTGCCCTGCCCACTTCACTGTTGCTCCAAGCAGAGGAAACTGCAGTTCTGAAATACACCAAAAAGAGTGAAGACTTCTGCCTGAAGCCCATACATGCCGCAGCGTACATGTTGGGCCCCAAGTATGCTGGCAAGAGCATCCTGTCTGGTGCAGGGATCAACAAGGCCTATGGTGTCATCACTACCATGTCTCGCCACCTTGGCCTGGATGAGGAAAATGTTCTTGGCAGTCTGGCCAAGTACACTTCCAAGCAAGGGCTTTGGGATGGAGATGTAATATGGCAGTCATGCCAACATCTCATCAGCCACCTGGTGTAAGGGACTTTGTGGATCTGAGGCTCTTTCCCCTGTTGCCTACATCACCCTCCAAATCCCACCAACATCAGCCTCCTCAGAGTGCAACTGATCCTTGTTTGGGAAAAGCACGCAACAGGCTGACCAATACAAGGGTTGAAAAATTGGTGGCTATCCGGTCAAATTTGAGGCTTTTTGAGCCTGACAACGAGCCATCCTCAACAGGGTTGGAAAGTGACAGTGAAGATGAGGCTTCAGTCTGATGTTCAAGAGGTGGACATTGAGGAGGTCCAGGGAGAAGACATGGAAGCCTGAGAGGAAGACAACCAAAGCTTTGGTTTCTAGACTATGATTTCACAGATGTATGCTGAAAAGGTTTTTGGGAGATTTTAGATCATTGGGGATCATTCAATATTCCCTTTATTTTGTTGTTCAGTGAAATCTCCCATGAGAAGAGACAACTCATTTAATTAAAGTTAAATTCGTGACTAAATTGCTTAAAAAAAAAATATATATATATTGGAAGGATTTAATCATTTGCAATTATGTCTATTTATAAGGTAAAAGGTTTATGTTTCTGTCTCCATATGATATGGTAAATATATCCAATGCAAAAAACAGCTACATTTAAATAGTATTAATTCGCATATATTTCCGTTAGTTCCCATATGTTCCCACGGAAAAGTTTCCACCTCTGAATATTCCCCAAAATGTGAAACCCTAGTTATGACTGTGAGCTGTAGTCCAACTGTAGTCCAACGTAAGAGGGAATAAGATACTTAAAAGAAGCAGTATTTGAAACCACTAAAGTGGTAAAGCTTTATATATCGATTTAATGTTTATTTCATAGTGGGCAAAACCCTCAAATAAAAATACTAACCATACTAACCTACCTTGGCGAATGCCTATACTTTACATCAACTTCATAATGAGAAAGTTGGGCTTAAAAACATGCTGGGAAAGTTGCTGGGAACATTTAATTCAATTTAAGAGAATGAAACAACCTGTTTGAGCGCAATAAAAATAACTATGGTTAATCAAGGTTAATGCTCATTGTGCACATAACATAAGATGGTAGAAATAAAAGTATATGACAGAGAATCTGAGTTGGTGAAGTCTGTGTAGCTCTGTATGCTCTTTGTACAGCAAACACACATGCACAGATAGTTATATATGCGCGCAGGCACACACTCGGTGGTGGGCGAGCCATGCCAGACAGGACAGGAAGTTCTCTGTGACTGTGCCATAGGGGAGGAAGGGGGATGGGTTACAATGTGACACCAGGGCGAGAAACAAGCCTAGCACTCATTTGTTAAAAGACAGCTACAGCACTTAGCACCCAGCAGACAACCCAAACCATAGCCAGCTACACACACACACACACACACACACACACACACACACACACACACACACACACACACACACACACACACACACACACACACACACACACACACACACACAGGCCAGAAAGGTGGGAGAGTGAGGGCAAATAGGGTAGAGGGGGGGGGGGGGGGCAATGTTCAGATGAGAGTTTAACAGGAATATCAACTCACTACCAACAAAACTTTCGATAAAGACTTAATCATTTATGCATTTTTTTGTACATTAATGGTATTTTTTTTATTATATAAATAAATGGGAGACTAATAAAGCAAGTTGCATTTATCCTCATTAATTTATCTTTAACAAACATACCGTTTTTGTTTGATAGTCCTTTATTCTTTACTAATGAGAAATAGTAATAGAAATGTTGAATTACTGCATTACGCTAAACACCACGTGACAAGAGTCCGGATGATGCTTTAGTAAACAGGCCTGTTTAATTAAAGAAAGGTAACAGAAACCAGGGACTAGCCAGCCAGCTGTATAATAATTCTGTGGAATAATCAACTAATTATTCTCAGGTTGAAAGAGTGGAGATTTGGCATCACATCCACTAGTAACAATCTTTTTAAACAGGCCACATTCTGCTGTTTATAACATTAGAAATGCGTCTATTCTCTATTTACCGCAAATGACGGCAGACAAACAGAGAAGGGGAAGAGGAGGGGAGTACGGTGACGCAGCAGGTGGGTTAACATTTCACCTGGCATGTCAGCCACAGAGAGAAAAGGAAAGAGAGCAGAGGGGAGAGAGAGAGTTAGCGCCCAGACTGTGTCTGCAATGGAGCGTCTGTCTGGCTCCCAAAGGAGGGAGGGAAGTCGTGACACCCAGGGAGGCACTGAGCCGTAGTGCGGGCAGGGAAGACGTGGGTGGGGAGAAACCTTATCTTGGGTGAGGCTAGGCAGACGTCCCCCCCTCAGGCTATGGCCTCCCATGCTGTTCATTAGCTCTGTGCCCACTGACATTTTCCCCACGTCACACACAGCCCACGGGGCCAATGACACCAATTAGGACCATCCACACCCACTGAGATACACACACTCATTGCCTGACAGACACCACACACACACGCTGAAAGACAGATGGATGGGTGGACAGAAAGACATGCACGTACCCACATAACCCCACTCCCTCCCTCCATCCATCTCACCTGTAACATATTGAGTAGTAATGATCTAAACTTGGTCCCCTCCACCATGAACAGGGCCATCTTGTCACAGAGTCTGGCAGCGGAAGCGGCGAAGCTTCTGTCGCTGAGGGCCTTGCCATAGATAGTAGAGACGATCTGGGCCAGGCTCTCCTCTGACTGGGTCGAGGTCTGGGCCTCCTCCATGAAGGAGCTGAGCTGGCCATCCACCCCGGCACTGTTGTTCCTCATGCTGTTCAGGATCTCCAGCAAGTGGTCCATGCGGCTCTGCTGGGGGCCCGCTGGGGACACGATCGCCTCATCCTGGAAGACACCCGATGAAGGGCGGCGGTTAAAAAACAACTTGTGTAGTAGGTAACAGTTTATTTAGATAGTCTGTTGAGTGTTAATAGGTGGATTATCAACATGTCATTGACAACTGCATATCCGTGGACCTTAAACAATGAAGTGTTAACGACTACTGTACTATAGAAAGCGTGTGGTCTTGATACTGTATCTCTGTGTCTGCACTAACAGTATTCAAGCTGACAACATGCTAGCTTTCTCTAGCAAATAGAGGTTTAACCAAACAACTTACACAGGGGAATTGTTCCATGTCATTTCAGTAAGCCATGTCTGTATGGAAGTTGTTTAGACTGGCTTCTGAATAGTTTTTATAGTTAGAAACAGATAAGATGAGCTTTCCTGCAACATTATTTTGCTGAAATTTTATTAGCTCGCTTGAGAAATTGCACCCAAATTGGCCCTTTTAATTTATAGGATTCACATATTCAATAAATATAGTACTCAACGTCCGATTTGGACCAAACTTCTTCCTACTATTTAGTAAGACATGAGGAATCCAATAAAATGGTCAAAAGCCACCCACGGACCCCCCCACACCCCACGCCAATCCCACCCCAACAACCAGTATCAGTTCTCGATGTCTGACAAGTAGTATGGAGCTGCAGCTCGGAATATTGGTTCTCCATCCTCCAGTGACTTCCAATGACTCTGCACGCACCACTTTTTCTACATTTTGTTGTGTTAGAGCCTGAATTTAAAATGGATTCAATTGAGATTGTGTGTCACCGGCCTACACAAGATACCCCATAATGTCAAAGTGGAATGATGTTTTTGGAATGTTTACAAATTAGTTAAAAATCAGAAGCTGAAATGTCTTTTGAGTCAAGTATTCAACCCCTTTTGTAATGGCAAGCCTAAATACGTTCATGAGTAAACATCTGGTTAATAAGTCACATAATACGCTGCTTGGATTCACTGTGTGCAAGAATAGTGTTTAACATGATTTTTGAATGACTACCTCATTTTTGTACTGCACACATACAATTATCTGTAAGGTCTAGAATTTCAAACACATATTCCCCCCCCAAAAAAAGAGGTTTTCAAATGCCTTGCAAAGAAGGGCACCCATTGGTAAATGGGTCGAATAAAAAAAGCAGACATTGAATAGCCCTTTGAGCGTGATGATATTATAATTGCACTTTGGATGATGTATCAATACACCCAGTCACTACAAAGAAGTCCTTCCATACTCAGTTGCTGGAGAGGAAGGAAACCGCTCTAGGATTTCATCATGAGGCCAATGGTGAATTTAAAACAGAGTTTAATGGCTGTGATAGGAGAAAACTGAGGATGGATCAACAACATTGTAGTTACTCCACAATACTAACCTAAATGACAGAGTGAAAAGGAAGCCTGTACAGAAAAATAATATTCCAAAACATGCATCCTGCTTGCAATATGGCTTTAAAGTAAAACTGCAGAGAATTAACTTTGTGTATGTTTGGGGCAAATCCAACAACACCCCTCTTCATATTTTCAAGTGGTGGCTGCATCATGTTATCGGCAAGGACTAGGTCGTTTTTTAGGATAAAAATAAATGGAATAGGGGAAAGATGTACAACTGAATGCCTTCGACTGAAATGTGTCTTCCGCATTTAACCCAACCCCTCTGAACCAGAGAGGTGCTGCCTTAATCGACATCCATGGCACCTGGGGAACAGTGCCTTGCTCAGGGGCAGAACAACAGATTTTTACCTTGTCAGTTCAGGGATTCGATCCAGCAACCTTTCGGTTACTGGCCCAACGCTTTAACCACTGGGCTACCTGCCACCCCAATAGAGCTAAGCACAGGCTAAATCCTCGAGGAAACCCTAGTTCAGTCTGCTTTCCACCAAACACTGCGAGACAAATTCACCTTTCAGCAGGACAATAATGTAAAAAAACACACAAATACACATTGGAGTTGCTTACCAAGACGACATTGAATGTTCTTGAGTGGCCTAGTCACAGTTGACTTAAATAGCTTGAAAAACTATGGCAAGAATTGAAAATGGGTGTCTAAATGATTAACCACCAACTTGAGAGAGCTTGAAGAATTTTGTGCAAATATTGTCCAGGTGCGAAAAGCTCTTAGAGACTTACTCAGAAAGACTCACAGCTGTAATCACTGACAAAGATGATTCTAACATGTATCGACTCAGGGGTTTGAATACTTATTTCATTTTCAATAAATTAGCAAAAAATTCTAAAAACATGTTTTCACTTTGCCATTATGGGGTATTGTGCGTAGGTGGGCGAGATTTAAAAAAAATTCAATCCATTTTGAATTGTAATACTACAAAATGTGGAATAAGTCAAGCGGTATGAATACTTTGTAGGTAATGTATTCCCTGTGAATCTGGTGACGTTCCCCAACCCCCCTCGTTCAGAGAAATTTGCCATTTAGGTCGCTTGCATAATTCACCATAAATTAGTACCAGGTTAGTACCAGGTTTTGTCCAATAGACTAGCCTTAATGAGGAGAACTTGGTCTTATTCACTAGGCAGCGAACGGAAGAAAGTTGACTGAAAGAGGTACGAAGTAGATTTATTAAATTAGAAGTGCAGTTTTAGTTTTCCATTTCAAACTGTTTTGCTACGGTATGCCTTAATGAATACAACCCTGGACTCAAACGCAGACAGACCTGGCTGAGGATAATATCCCATGTTTCCTCCCATTTAGCAAAATTCCTCTGTGTCTGCGTCCCAAATAGCACCTTATTCACCTATATAGTGCATTACTTTTGACTATACCCCCTATGGGCTGTGGTCAAATATAACACACTATATAGGGAATAGGATGCCATCTGAGACACAGCCTGTGTTTTCCCTCCAGATCGGCATGTTTGAAGCTGTCAGTTAATCTCAGTCTTGTTGTCGGAGGCTGTAAGTGGGTTAGGAGCCTCGATGTCTTAGATACTTGCAAACTAAACAAACACACAGCGTTAGAAATTAGTTAGCTTATGTCCCAAATGGCGCCCTATTCCTTACATAGTGAACTACTTTTGACCAGAGCCCCATGGACACTCGTCAAAAGTAGGGAACTATATAGGGAAAAGGGTGCCATTTAGGACGCAGGCTTAGATGGAGGGAGGGAGAAGTAGTCCCGGGCTAAGGCTGGGCTGGTTGTGGGGACGCTGGAGCTGAGACCAGCAATACAAAAGCCTAGCACACAGCAGAAAACATCAAAAGGCTGTTGCTCCAGCTTCTTATCCTCCTCCCAAGAGAAGAGAGAAGTTTACCCACGACAGCAAAATCTACAGACAAGCCACCACTGTTAATCCAGACTGAACCCTTACTGAGAAACCTGTGTGTGTGAATGACTTTGTATGCATCTAAAAAGGTGCATTAGTTACTGTGGGTTTATGCGTGTGTACGCAATGCGCATGTGGTGTAATGTGCATGTGTGTGTAGAAAGGGGAGGGTGTGGCCATGGCATGCGATGGCGATTGACAGACAGACAAGACAGTAAAGAGCTTTTGTTTACCTCGTCTTTTAGCCTCCTCCTCAGCCTCTCTTTGGACGACGGCAGAAGACGGACTTTAGGGCCACCCTGGCCCCCAGGCTGGCTGGGAGGCCCGTCATTGGGGCCCCTTGAGCTCTCTGGCTCCAGCCTAGCGCTGGCCTCCTCTGCCTTTACATCATCATCAGTCTCTTCGTTTTTTCTGGGTGGTGCCCCCTTGTCTCTGTCTCCCGTTGGGGTTGCCCCCCTGTCTCTGTCCACTGCCGGGCCACCCTGCGGTCCCTGTTCTCCTCCCTGCCCCTGCTGGTTGTGGTGCCAGCGGCGGTTCTGGCTGTAGCCATGGTGGAGGGGCCCCTGGCGCTGGCCGCCGTGGCCCTGGAACTGCTGCCCATGGCTACCCCCACACTGTCCTCTGTGCTGCTGCTGGTCACGAGGATGTTGATTGACTGTTTGTTGTTGTTGTGGCGACTGCTGCTGCTGCTGGGTCTTCCTGTCTCCTCCTCCTCCTCCCCCCGGTGGTCTCTGCTGCGGTCTCCTGTAACGAGAGGAGCAGGCGGGTAAGGGTTCTGTTAACCACGTGGCAAAGTGTGACGCCCAGGCTACTTTGTCTGGCCAGCCTGAACCAAGCCAGCGACCTCCCTGTCACAGGGCCCTGGCCGACTCCATGTCCATCTGTTCAGCTGCGACTCAGTCACTCCCTCTCGGTCTGCCTGCTCTCCATTGATCATCTATTGTAACACAGTCCCACTATGTCTCTACCTTCTAACACACTGTCTCCCCTGGCACAGACATAGCTCATCTACCAGAGCCTGTCTTCTTTCAGTCAAATACTAAAACACCATAGATCTGTCAACAGCTAACAGCTATGGCCGCCTGCTACCATAAGGCCTGGGAGTTCTTATAAATAATAGGTGCTTCCCCATGTGGTGTGGGTCTCTGCTTCACAAGGAGCTGACTGATGCAACAGGATTAAGCACATTTGTTCTGCTGTCGCCCTTAGCTTCAGTTCAACAGGAGCTTGCAGGCCGTGTCTGTGTAAGGGGGGGGGGGGGGGGGGGGGGGGGTATAACAACTAATATCCTTTCAGGTAACAACCCTCGACTAAAATCAGATTACAATGAGATGTTCAGTTAAAAAAAGGGACTTTTTGAACATGCCTTCCTTTCAACTATAAGGGGCAGGTAGCCTAGCGATTAAAAGCGTTGGGCCGGTAACCAAAAGGTTGCTGGTTCAAGGTGGCAGAAAAAAACATGCCGTTCTGCCCTTAGTTAACTCCCAAGAACAACTGCTCCCCCTGGCGCCAACGACATGGACGTCGATCAAGGCAGCCCCCCATATCTCTCTGATTTAGACACATTTAGCTTGAATGCATCCAGTTGTGCAACTGAATAGGTTTCCCCTTTCCTATCAAACCATCATAGAAACAAAAGAACCTAAAGCAAGCAATTCATATGGAACTGTCCTCAACCAACATTCTAACCCTTCAACAAAAGCCTCATCACATCCTAAACAACACTGTCCAAGATATTTCCAGCAGATTTTTCCACTGCTTGTGTTCAAATTTAACACCACACCCACTCTACAGAGGCATGGAAAACATGAAGCAAGCCAACACTCATAAAATCCAATAGCGCCACCATTCATCAATTCTCTCTCTTTAAAGATTGGCCAGCCAGGCAGGCATAGACCCAGGCCACGCAGAGCAGAGATATGTGACCAACCAGCCAGCAACAGCCATTCAGTCAGCCAGGCTGTATTTTGTGTTTCCAGTTAACCAGCCAGCCAAACTTTTGTAATAAGTTAACCAGCCAGCCAAACAGGGCCAGCTACAGCAATGCTATATAGCCAGTAAGTCAACCAGCCAGCCAGTCAAACAGGTCCAGCTACAGCAATGCTATATAGCCAGTCAGTCAGCCAACCAGCCAGAGCAGGCCAGTCAGTAGCCAGTTTCCATCATAAGGCTAGCCAGAGAGCCAGATCCAGCCAGTTCCATGTGCTGCAGTGACATATAGCCGGACAGCCAGCCAGGCAGGCGGTCAGTGAGCCAGACTGTTTCCAGTGCTGCAGTGATTTATAGCCACCCAGTCAGTCAGCCAGCCAGTGTTTCCCAGTACTGCAGTGCCACTGCCTGCCAAACCCCTGTGACCTACATTACATTCTCTAGAAGAGCTGGATCCTACACGGCTGGCTCACTGGCTCCACAGCTTTTAATTAGAAGGCTATAGGTGTTCAGTGCTTTGCTCTATGTTCCTTTCCCATGTTATATTTCACTGGTCTATTTATAGCGTTATGGGGCTAGGGCGCATGCAGTACTATCACCCTGAGCTACAGTACGTTAGCCTAGGGTTGAAGGGCTGTGTGTGTGATTGTATTGTGTGTGTGTGGTGGTTATTAAACTGATATGTGACCGTAGATACGAGAGAGGGTCACAGGGAACAGGAGAGTCATGGTGCCCTGTGTGCAACCATAGCTAGCTTCCTGAACCTGGAACCTGAACCTCCCTCCCCACCATGTTTATATCAAACTATATAGACATGCAAGCAACAAAACAGAAACACCACCACAGTCCAAACATAAAGGTTTCCACAAATAGATGTCCTATAGCTTAACACACACAATGACAGAGTCACTCACCTTGTGTTGCAATATGTCAAAGCAATAACAGACAATCACCGAATTTCCACATCTCATTACAACTCAGATATAGAGCAGTAAATTGAGTCGAAGACTAGTTGGGGATGTGGTGGGTCCTAGTCTAGAAGAAGAGCCTAAAGCAATGACTGTCTGTCACACTGATCTGCTGTCAGATGTTTTCTGACAAGTTCCCTGGGACAAGTTCCCTGAGCATCACGCCTGGCTGCCTCAGACAGAAGAGCAGAGAAACAAACACACAAATTGCAGCAGACACGCACACACACAGACCTCACTTTACCCCCAACTTAATAATGCAGGGATTTTCCTGCCATTGAAATCCATGGGCGGGCCCCCTAAGCGCTTTTCCTGGTCGCTTAAATCCAAACAGTGTCATTTTTTATTAAAAGGCTTTCAGTGTTGACTTAAAGGATATAAAGTATGTCGAAAAGATAATGGACCTATATAGTTTGAAATAATATAATATTTGAGAAATCACTAAAATAAAACCTAGAGAGTGCTAGGTTTCCATCCAATTGGTGAGATTTTCATGCAAATATTCTAAAACCCATATAAATAGATGTGCATTTTCCCACCAGATGTGTTTTCATCAAATTTACTTGTTGGGGATAAAAGGCTGTGCGTGATGACGCAGTGCACATAAAAATGACTTTTGCAGTTGAATGAAAATTGGCTTCCATGGCATTTATCTCTACTGATGGTTTTGTCAAAAAAATTAAGTGTTATAGGCTATATGTGCCCACTTTGGTCTTGGCACGTTCGCTCTAGCCAACAGCTCACAGATACAGTGCGGGTATAGCCTACAAGATGACATTATATTATCGATCATCATGTCACCAGAATAAGACCCTCAATATTTTTTGGAAAGGCGCATCAAGCTCATCACCATGCACTTTCACTTTCACTTTCACTTTTGTAAAGTTCATCCTATTTGATTTAATCTGTAGCCTAACAAACGGCATGCTTTCCCGAGTTGTAGTAGGTGGACTACACGACATATCATCGCGTGACTCCAAGTTTACTTCGATATAATGTTTATTATATCAATATCTGCGCATAAAAGGTGTTTCAACAGCCATTTCTCGCATGTTTTCATCAGGCCTGTCATGACATTTTTTTTTATCAGACATGTACTTTACTTGCATAAAAAAGGTTTAATGGAAACCTGTATATAGCAGTATAGATTGTTATTGTGTTTGCGCAAAAGAACACAGCATTAGCCATGGCAAAATGCATGGAATTGCAGGAAATTAGCTTTAAACGGCAACATTTTTCTCTCAGCTGCATGGCAAAATGTGTAGAATTGCAGTAAATGTTCTTTAAACTGAAGAGAAATAAAATATCAGCTTTCATCAAGACATTTCAGCTGCTCCAACAGGGTCGACCGCATCCCCTACCACGCCCCCTGCCACTCTCACCACCTAAGCCTCTTTTTTATCCAGAAAACCCCCTGTAAGGATCATAATAATTGACTGAATTTACGCAACGTTTTGTCCAGACGCTTATAGCGCTTTACATAGTGAGGAGGGAACCTCACATAATTTCCCATTTTAAATGCAACCACCCCCTGCCCCCTTCCAGCTCACAGCCAACAAAACTTAACCTCGGTAGCCTCTTGCATGCAGCCCCCCTGCTCATAAAAACAGACCCCCCACCACCCGGAATAATATCAACATTTTCCCTGAAGCCAGTGCGAGCCTCGAGTGTAAACGTAGCCACGGCCAGACCAATGGAGGAGAGGCTGGGAGTCGGCCTGACAGGCTCAAAATAAAGATGTTCCGAGTCGAGGGCCCCAGGTTCCGACCGTGGCATTCTATGACTTTATGAGTGTTAACCTCGGCCCTATCCCCGACCCCCACCCCTCCCCAACACTGAAACATCTTGGGGGCAGATGCCTAGAAGCCTCACCCGAGCTCCTGTGTGTTTCATGGTAGAATACTCAGGAGAGACAGAAACAACATAGTCTAACACCGAGTTTTATTTTTCAGTGGAACAATACCCCAACTTGTAAAGACAAAGACACACCTGAATGGCTTTCCAAGAGGTGTTTAGTGGTCTAGTCTCAGTCCTCCTGACTTAAATCTATAGAATTTCGAGGCAGAAAACTAAGGAGAAGTAAAGTGTTTCAGATTTCAGTAGAATGATCAGGAGCAGAGGAGAGAAACAGAACATAGTGCAATATTCATATAAGGATTTAATAAAGACAGAAAGCAGCGAGTTGAGGTGAGAGCAGTGTTGGATTAATGGACAATATTGTGCAATGTGCATGCATAATGAGTATGGGAGGGTTGAATAGAGGGATTCACAATGTGACGAAAAAGAAGACTTCCTGTGTGTCCAAATGTAAAAAAAAATTGAAAATGAAATGCTAGCCATTCAGAACAGTAGAAAAGAGAAGTGCAGGTGCTGCCGTGCTGGTTTCAACTTTCCCACAAAAGCCTCTGTCTGAGCTCAGACATGTATGTTTAAGTAAAGCTTTTAAAACTCATAATAGGAGATCAACCAAGTCAGGTTTTACAGACATTTTCCTGAACAAAAGTTCATATCTTCTAAAAAAAAATTAGTCTGGCTATATCTATGGTGCCCCATAGATGTCATGGTGGAGAGAAAAAAAAACTGCCAGGCTTATCTGTTCCCTTAGTTTGTTATTTGTTCCCAACTTCCCTCCCTCAATGTATTCATTAATTTTCTCAATGTATTTATTTGTTCCCTTGGATCTCCCGCGCAGATCGATCAAAGCGCCACTGAATGGTCGACCATGGTCTCAGCTCTCCATTGCTAGGACTTCTTATGTAGACTAACTACTTCCTCATTTCGTCTAGTTTGCTTTGTTTGTCATGCATTCTTGTTAAATAGAAGTAGGCCTATAAACTTTGTGCAAACTCTGATTCATGCCACATGGATAGTCCATTTTGTGCACTCTTCCCCATGACCCAGTATTTTACTCCACATGCACAGGGCTATAGCTAGCCTCGTCCCCAGGCTATTGAGCACAAAAGTTTTTGGGAACAAGATTAAGGCCATAGCTCACATCCAGTAAATCATGGCACCGGCCAAGCACCTGAATGTGTTTATGATTGGTTTACAATTGTGTATGTGACTCAGCGGCAGAAAGGAAAGGAATGCTAATTTATTATTTATCAATTTCCAGGAGGCTTCGGTGTTAACAAGTGCAATGAAATGTTCTCATCCGTACACGAGGCAAGAATTCCGGGCATACTCTAGCTAGCTAGCTACCTATCCTAGCCTGACGGTTGGCTAACATCCAATCCTATTTTAGCGCCCAACCCTAACATGGGAACCCAAACCGACTGCGCGTGTGCGCCATCGTGCCCCCCCCCACACCAAACACGATACGCAGGTTAAAATATCAAAACAAACTCTGAACCAATGACATTACTTTGGGGACAGGTCGAAAAGCATTAAACATGTATGGCAATTTAGCTAGTTAGCTTGCACTTGCTAGCTAATTTGTCCTATTTAGCTAGCTTGCTGTTGCTAGCTAATTTGTCCTGGGACCTAAACATTGAGTTGTTATTTTACCTGAAATGCACAAGGTCTTCTACTCCGAGAATTAACCCAAACATAAAACGGCCAACCGAATCGTTTTTAGTCATCTCCTCCTTCCAAGCTTTTTCATCTTTGAACTTATATGGTGATTGGCATCTACACTTTCATAGTATTACCACGACAACCGGCAAAACATTTAGTCTTTCAATCACCCACGTGGGTATAACCAAAAAGGAGATGTTAAGTGGGTACCTGCTTCTATAAACCAATGAGGAGAAAGGAGAGGGAGGACTTTCAATGGGATATGTGTCAGAAATAGAAAGGAGTTCTATTTTAACCCGTGGCATCCCAGACGCTCGTTGGCGCACCCCAGCAGTGTGGGAGCAATAATTTAATAACATGGATTTCTAAATGTATTTTGCTACACTCTGGTCAGCATGTAATTCTACCCATAAACCCCTAGAAATTGTATTTGACCTAGTGGGGGACAAACACAATGTCCCCAGTTGGTCACATTTTTGTTAATTTACTAT
The DNA here is from genome assembly GCF_002021735.2 of Oncorhynchus kisutch. Taxonomy (NCBI): domain Eukaryota; kingdom Metazoa; phylum Chordata; class Actinopteri; order Salmoniformes; family Salmonidae; genus Oncorhynchus; species Oncorhynchus kisutch. The sequence goes on from NC_034196.2 coordinate 6,576,752, forward strand.
ACTATTGTGGGGACTTCTGGTCCCCACAAGTACAGTTAAACACGTCCACACACACATTTCTGGGGAAGGCCTTTGGGGTGCAGAAGACAACGAATAGACAATCTTGCTGATTCCGAGGATTTTAAAATTAAAGAATACAATTGAGGGAACAAAAAAAGAACGGTTTAGCCTGGCATTTTTGTCTCCCATCATGATCATATATAAAAAAATGTATACCTTACTTTTCATAATAGACCTTGAATATGTTACAGCATCACTTTGATGTGTAGTTAATGGCTGTCTGAAAAGTAATTATCTATCTAAGCAGGAGATAAAATAAAATGCTAAATAATTGTGTTGAAAATTAATTGGGCTGAAATGTAGCCGCATAGACAAAACACTATGAATCAAAGTAAACTTTGAATACGCAATATAGTAACAATAGGCATACAGGTACCTGGATGTTGACTATGCTATGTATATTTGCACTTTGTGGTTGTGTGTGTACATGGTTCTCTGTGCACCACGAGGCACTAAGCATGTTGAGACAGAAGAGTACAGGAGATGGGAGTCGAGGTGAAGGAGAGGAGAAAGCACTCTGCTATCTGGGTGGTACTCTCTTAAGGGAGGTGGGGCTGGAAATAATGTAGTTTGAACCTCGGGTGGATAAGGATGGGCATAGTGAAGTGTTGTAAGAAGACGCATGTGACCCCGTCTTGCACTCTAGCTGGCTGTTTGTGGGGTGTGTGTGTGTGTCTCGTCTACCCATCAGCCTCTCTGCTTGGCCTCCCTGGTCCCCTCTCTCAGGGAGGTAGGGGGTCATTTCAGTGTCTGCTTCAGTGTCTGTCGGCCTTCCCTAACTCCACGCCATCACACCAGATCTCTCACACTGCCATGTCCTCTACATGACTCCACACCATCCCCATAGAGACTTGTTAGAGTTAGACCAGGGTATTGGAGGGGATCTCCGAAAATATTTTTCAAAAATGGGAGAAAAAAAACATATTTCAATGTTTTTATGGAAATCGCGAGCAACAAAAGAATGAACATATTTGTAATTACATACATACAGCAGAAAAGATGAGAATATCTTCTTCCTAATGTCAACTGTATTTCTCTCAAGCAAATTACACTTATTGGAGATAATTACACTCACTGGTGCATCTGACATAGGCTTTGAAAAAGCACCCGAGTACCAGTAACTTAGGCCATTCACCAGACGCTTTTATCCAAAGCGACGTTCAGTCATGCTTGCATACATTTTTTTATTTTTTTTTTAACATATGTGTGGTCCTGGGAATCGAAACCATTATCCTGGCGTTGCAACTGCCGTGGTCTACCAACTGAGCTAAAGGGGTACACAGACGAGGCATGCTTTCTTGGCATGGACATACATTTTTCTCAACACATTTCTAACGCACGCACACGCACACACACAGTACTGTAGATATGTGGTAGTGGTGGAGTATGGGCCTGAGGGCACACAGTGTGCTGTGAAATCTGTGAATGTATTGTAATGTTTTAAAATGGTATAAACTGCCTTAATTTTGCTGGACCCCAGGAAGAGTAGATACTGCTTTGGCAGATTCATAATAAATACAAATACCTTTGTTTAACCAGATAAACAGCTGATATTAGCTGAGCAGTTGCACACAAAGATCACCACACGCAATGCCAAGCGTCAGCTGGAGTGGTGTAATAATGGTCTGGGGATATTTTTCACGGTACGGGCTAGGCCCCTTAGTTCTAGTGAAGGGAAATCTTAATGGTACAGCATACAATGACATTCTAGATGATTCTGTGCTTCCAACTTTGTGGCAACAGTTTGGGGAAGGCCCTTTCCTGTTTCAGCATGACAATGCCCTTGTGCACAAAGTGAAGTCAATACAGAAATGGTTTGTTGAGATCGGTGTGGAAGAACTTGACTGGCCTGCACAGAGCCCTGACCTCAACCCCATTGAACACCTTTGGGACGAATTGGAACACCAACTGCGAGCCAGGCCTAATCGACCAACATCAGTGCCCAACCTCGGTAATACTCTTGTGGCTGAATGGAAGCAAGATCCAGCAGAAATGTTCCAACATGTAGAGGAAATCCTTCTCAGAAAAGTGGAGGCTGTTATAGCGGCAAAGGTGGGACCAACTCCATATTAAAACCCATGATATTGGAATGAGACGCTGGACGAGCAGATGTCCACATACTTTTGGTCATGTAGTGTATCTACCAAATCTATTGATTTTAAATTGTAGTTTACTTCTCCTTGCGATTATCCTTCACCTGATAAGACAAGTGACATGTTTTATTATTATTATAATTATATATATATATATATATATTTTACATATGATGGACGTCCCTGGGTTGCCAGTTTGCCTTGGCGGGGGTCCCTGGGCAAGAACAGGTGGAAGACCCGAGTTGGAATATAGTACCACTCAACCTGAATGAGATCAATGCCATCTCAACCTAATAATAGCAGACTCCACATATCTCCCTCATGGTTTTCTCTTCCTACTTAAATTCATACTATACAACAAATCCTCAATCTAACAGGAACAGACTCCACACATCTCCCTCATGGTTCTCCTACTTAGCTAATACAATACTAATATGAGCCGACTTCTCACATCTCCTACCTATAATACACTTATTATTCAGGATGCTTCTCCTTACTTCTCTTTTTAATAGGACGGGCACACGTCACATCTCCCACATGGCTTTCTACTAGTCCCTATCTACTAAACAATACTAACCAGAGCAGACATCACAATGTCCCTCATGGTTTTCTCCTCGACTTCTACCTACTACAGTACAATACTAATCAGGATACTAATCCTCACTCCTTCCCTTCTCTACTAGGACGAGCAGATACTTCTCTCTCCCACTTAGCTACTAAAAGTAGCCAAAGTAGCTTACACATATCAATTAGGATACTGAAACTCACTCCTTTCTTTCTTTACTATTAGCAGCCAGGTTCTTTGTCAAATGTATTCATTTTTATTTAACCCTTATTTTACCAGCCATGGTCAAAGACCAAGCCATGGAAAAAAACTCAGCAAGGACCTGTTTTGTTCTGGGCTGGTCTAGTTAAAAGAACGAAAGCATAGAACCATGCATAATTGATCAGCAGAAGATGACATGGAGCCAATGATCTATTCAGGGGTGTAACGGTACACGTATTTGTACCAAACCGTTCTCTCTCTCTCACACTCTCGCACACACCACACACACACACACACAGTACCAGTCAAAAGTTTGGACACACCTACTAATTCAATTATTATTATTTTTTTTACTATTTTCTACACTGAAGAATAATAGTGAAGACATCAAAACTATGAAATTACACATACGTAACCAAAAAAAGTGTTAAAAAAATGAAAATATATGAGATTCTTCAAACAGCCACCCTTTGCCTTGATGACAGCTTTGCACACTTGGCATTCTCTCAACCAGCTTCATGAGGTAGTCACCTGGGCCCTCATTATCAATGATGCATAGAAAAGCTTCTAAATTAACTCATAGGAAGAAAATGTAGAATCTTCGCGAGTAAAAAAAAGTTAGTATATATCAATTGCTCGTACACTTGATTCACACACACCTGTAAGTATTTTGCCTTGATATATCAGACACGTTCTAAAACACTGTGCTAGTGAAGTCTTATTTACATCAAAAAACACCCTAAAATGACAATTTATGGCCACAAACCTTCCCTTTAAAGCTGCAAGAAATGTCTCTAATTTCTGTCCGGCAACATGGAGAAATCAAAGACAAAGAAAAACACTTTTTGGACGCAGAAATAGAACTTTTGATCACCGAAGTGGAAGCAAAACAAGATCCTCCAGCAATGGAAGATTTGCCATTTTGGACAAGTCACAATGCCGCAGTGTTGCCTTTATTATCATTTAACTGGTTTAACTAAATTGCCTCCAACCTTACATTCCACTCTCTAATTTACTTTATTTTTCAATTAGGCTTAAATGGTTTCATGTTTATGAATTCGATTGCACTCTGAGAAAACTATGAGTAGCTTAGGTGTCTATAAAATAAATACATGAACAAACTAAAATGTATTATCTTTTTCTTCATAGTTTATGATTTGGTCCAGTACTGTATGTCAATTAGAGGTCGACCGATTATGATCGCCGATACCGATTATTGGAGGACCAAAAAAGCCGATACCGATTAAAAACGGTCGATTTATTTCTAATAATGACAATTACAACAATACTGGAGGAACATTTATTTTAACTTAATATAATACATCAATAAAAATCAATTTAGCCTCAAATAAATAATGAAACATGTTCAATTTGGTTTAAATAATGCAAAAACAACAAGTGTTGGAGAAGTAAAAGTGCAATATGTGCCATGTAAAAAAAACTTACATTTGAGTTCCTTGCTCAGAACATGAGAACATATGAAAGCTGGTGGTTCCTTTTAACATGAGAATTCGATATTCCAAGGTAAGAGGTTTTATGTTGTAGTTAATATAGTATTTATCTGACTATTTCTCTATACTATTTGTATTTCATATACCTTTGACTATTGGATGTTCTTATAGGCACTATAGTATTGACAGTGTAACAGTATAGCTTCCGTCTCTCTCCTCGCCCCTACCTGGGCTCGAACCAGGAACACATCAACAACAGCCACATTCAAAGCAGCGTTACCCATCGCTCCATAAAAGCCGCATCCCGTGCAGAGCAAGGGGAATAACTGCTCCAAGTTTCAGAGCAAGTGACGTTTGAAACGCTATTAGCGTACACCCAGCTAACTAGCTAGCCATTTCACATCGGTTACACAGGCCATTAGGCTGATAGGCTTGAAGTCAAACAGCGCTGTGCTTGCGAAGAGCTGCTGGCAAAACGCACGAAAGTGCTGTTTGAATGAATGCTTACGAGTCTGCTGCTGCCTACCATCGCTCAGTCAGACTGCTCTATCAAAATCATACTTAAATATAACATAATAACACACAGAAATACGAGCCTTTGGTCATTAATATGGTCGAATCTGGAAACTATCATTTCGAAAACAAAACATTTATTATTTAAGTGAAATACGGAACCGTTCAGTATTTTATCTAACGGGTGGCATTTCTAAGTCTAAATATTCTTGTTACATTGCACAATCTTCAATGTAATGTCAAAATTACGTAAAATTCTGCCAAATTAGTTTGCAATGAGCCAGGCTGCCCAAACTGTTACAATATACCCTGACTCTGCGTGCAATGAACGAGAAATGACACAATTTCACCTGGTTAATATTGCCTGCTAACCTGGATTTCTTTTAGCTAAATACGCATGTTTAAAAATATATACTTCTGTGTATTGATTTAAAAAAAGGCATTGGTGTTTATGGTTAGGTATAGTTGCCAACGATCGTGCTTTTTTCGCAAATGCGCTTTTGTTAAATCATTCCCCAGCGTTGCATCGATTATATGCAACGCAGGACACGCTAGATAAACTAGTAATATCCTCAACCATGTGTAGTTATAACTAGTGATTATGATTGATTGATTTTTATAAGACAAGTTTAATAGCAACTTACCTTGTTTTTGCTAGTTAATTTTTGCTACCATGTGGGTTTTAGCTTGCTTGAGCCTGCTAACTGAAGAGTGTTAATTCACCTGTTTCCACACGTTACATTTTAAAACATTTATCTTACAAAGGAGATGTTTAATCTAACTGCTTAACTTCTTGGATATAGGGGGCGCTCTTTTAATTTATGGATAAAAAAACGTTCCCGTTTTAAACAAGATATTTTGTCATGAAAAGATGCTTGACTATGCATATAATTGACAGCTTTGTAAAGAAAACACTCTGACGTTTCCAAAACTGCAAAGATAGTCTGTGAGTGCCATAGAACTAATGCTACAGGCGAAACCAAGATGAAATTTCATACAGGAAGTGCCCCAGATTTTGAATGCGCTGTGTTCCAATGTCTCTTTATATGGCTGTGTATGGGTCACGAATGAGCTTAGACTTTCTGTCGTTTCCCCAAGGTGTCGACAGCATTGTGACGTATTTGTAGGCAAATCATTGGAAGATTGACCTTAAGAGACTACATCTACCAGGTGGCCGCTTGGTGTCCTCCGTTGCAATTATTGCGTAATTCAGTACTACGACCCAGGGTGTATAGGCGTCTTTCTATAAATAACTGGGGCTAATGTGTGACATTAGGATCAACATTTCAAAATGGTTTGAAACAAAATAATAATATTTTTTATGCAGTTCCACATGTGTACTTTAAGGAATGTATACTGAGTGTAAAACACATTAAGAACACCTGCTCTTTTCATGACAGACTGCCCAGGTGATAGCTATGCTCCCTTATTGAAGTCACTTGTTAAATCCACTTCAAATCAGTGTATATGAAGGGTAGGGGACACCTAAAACTTGAGACAATTGAGACATGGATTGTGTGTGTGCGCCATTCAGAAGGTGAATAGGCAAAACAAAATATTTAAGTGCTCCTGAGTGGTGCAGCAGTCTAAGGCACTGCATCTCAGTGCTAGAGGCGTCACTACATACCCTGGTTTGGTTCCAGGCTGTATCGCAACCGATTGATTGGGAGCCCCATAGGCACAATTGGCCCAGGGTCATCCAGGTTAGGGTTTGGCCGGGGGAGGCCGTCATTGTAAATAATAATTTGTTCTTAACCGACTTGCCTAGTTAAATAAAGGTTACATTTAAACAAAACAAAAAAATGATTGACACCTTGTAGAGTCCATGCTCCAACGGGGTGCAACTCAATATTAGGAAGGTGCTCTTAATGTTTGTTTACTCAGTGTAAATATCTATAAAACATAGGCGTACAACTATACATCATTTAAGCAGGGTTCATACAGACATTAACATGTCAAATTCAAGGACTTCAAGGGACTACTGTATTTAAAACATTTAATTGTAAAAAAAAAAATATATCTTTATTTATTTTTACATTGTAGAATAATAGCGAAGACATCAAAACTATGAAATAACATATGGAATTGTGTAGAAACCAAATATATTTTAGATTATTCAAAGTAGCCACCCTTTGCCTTGATGACCAGCTTCATGAGGTAGTCACCTGGAATGCATTTCAATTAACAGGTGTGCCTTGTTAAAAGTTAATTTGTGGAATTTATTTCCTTCTTAATGCTTTTGAGCCAATCAGTTGTGTTGTGACAAGGTAGGGGTGGTATACAAAATTATAGCCCTATTTGATATAATACTAAGTCCATATTATGGCAAGAACAGGTCAAATAAGCAAAGAGAAACAACAGTCCACAATTACTTTAAGACATGGTCAGGCAATGCGAACATTTCAAGTGCAGTCGCAAATAGAAATTCCACAAATGAACTTTTAACAAGGCACACCTATTAATTGAAATGCATTCCAGGTAACTACCTTATGAAGCTGGTTGAGAGAATGCCAAGAGTGTGCAAAGCTGTCAAAGGCAAAGGTTGGCTAATTTGAAGAATCTCAAATATAAAATGTTTAGATTTGTTTAACACTCTTTTGGTTACTAAAGGATTCCATATGTGTTATTTCATAGTTTTGATGTCTTCACTATTATTCTACAATATAGAAAATAGTAGAAATAAAGAAAAACCCTTGAACGATTAGGAGTGTCCAAACTTTTGACTGGTACTGTAGCTATCTTAATGTAATGACGTGAAAAAAAAATTGCTGATATTTATCAATGACTTAGCAACAGCTGTAACCAGTTGTCCAGCGTAGGAAATCCTCACTGGTACACTAGTTTATAGAAAGACCATAGGCTCCAGACAGAATACAGCAAGCATGTTTATTTATCTGTGTGTGCGTGTGAATCTGCCCTCATCTGTGTCTATATAGAAAACATTTCAGGTTATTCCGGTTGGTTGGTAGTTGAGGAAAGGCAGAAGATTCAAACCAGGTGGCGAGACAGACAGACTGGCATGTGGTAGCCAGCTCTACTCATTGACAACTGGAGCGCACACATGCAACACACACACACAGATAAATGCCCAACCATCAACCAATCACAGAACAGATTCTATGTTCAACACATTTAGAAGTAGAGGATGTCAAAAGTGTGATTCCTTCATCTTAAACCCATAAAACTACATAGTAACACAGTAGTGTTTCCCCACTCTACAAAGTAACCAAGTGGCTGATAGTGGCTTTGGTGTGTGGATATGAGTTTACAGCTGGCAGATTGACTGCGGCTTGGTTAGTGTCTTGGGCAAAGGCAGGGCGGGGGTTATAAGGCAGGGCGGGGGTTATAAGGCAGGGCGGGGGTTATAAGAAGTGTGCTTGCTTGGCGAATTGCTAATTTGACATAAAATGGCTACACTCCAAAGCCAGCCCTGCTGTTGTTTTTCTCAATCTACTATATGACTCTTCGATTGTCAAGAGAATATCCCCTTCCAGCTAACCCATCCCAAGTAATCAGTCCATATAAAAAGGCCTTCCCTGTAGTCAGTGAGAGGTTAGGCAGAAGCCCTCAGGAGTATTGACTCTCTGAACCATTCTGAAACGTTCCAGTGGGAAAGATTAAACATGTTCCCTGAATCGAGGCAGTAAGAAGTGCATTCCTGTAAATCAGGTCTAATTTCTACCCAGTTGCCGTGTTGGCTAAATTCAAAACGTGTGTGTGTTTCTCCCTCCTTTCAGACAGCAGCCGTAGCTGCCTTAGTAGCCCCTCCCCCCTCTGCAATCCACGGCAGCTTCCTTCCACTGACAACAAGCAAGCAAATAAAGCTTTTCAGCAGAGACATTGTTAAGAACAGGGTGTCTGTGCGCTTGCGTTTTTCCATGTTAATGTCCTGTGACGTGATTCATTTTGAAATATACAGTAGTGTACGCATGAGTTGTTTCGTTCTTGCAAAAAATCAGGAACAAATTACATCTGTATATCTATACTGAAAAATATAAACACAACATGTAAAGATCGTTTCCATGTTTCATGAATTGAAATAAAAGATAACAGAAATGTTCCATTTGCACAAAAAGCTTATTTTTTCTCAAATGTTGTGCAAACTTGTTCACATCCGTTAGTGAGCATTTCTCTTTTGCTAAGATAATCCATCCACCTGACAGGTGTGGCATATCAAGAAGCTGATTAAACAGCATGACCATTACAAAGGTGCACCTTGTGCTGGGGGCAATAAAAGGCCACTACAAAATGTGCCGTTTTGTCACAACACAATGCAACAGATGTCTCAGGTTGAGGGAGCGTGCAATTGGCATGTTGAATGCAGGAATTTCTAACATAGCCGTTGCCAGATAATTTTATGTTAATTTCTCTACCATAAGTCACCTCCAAAATTGTTTTAGAGAATTTGGAAGTACGTCAATCTGAAAAAAAGCCCTTTGTTGGGAGAAGGTCCTGGCTCCCCAGTGGGTGGGCCTATGCACTCCCAGGCCCACCAATAGCTGCACCCCTGCCCAGTCATGTGAAATCCATAGATTAGGGCTTAATTAATTAATTTCAAAATTGGTTGATTCTCTTTATATGAACTGTTTAATCAGTAAAATCATTGAAAATGGTTGCCTTTTGCATGTTGCGTTTATATTTTTGTTCAGTACAGATGCATGTCTGTGTGTTTACTGTGTGCTGTGTGCAAATGATCGTTTATAAAATCCACTTCTTAATAGTGTGAATTAGCAATGAGATCTCTCGTTATAAGCATTTGAGTAAATGGATCGTGTGCATGTTCCTCATCTGGAGGGTAGGGTTAACTGATGGATGTCTAACTAGCTAGGCCTAGGACTGCACACTGAAAGGTTCAGAGCCAAATAACTTGACATGTCTGAGAAGCTGTAGCAGAGACATTCAAAATAGGCAGGCATTATGTATGTGTGCGTGTGTGAGAGAGAAGATAGGAGTGCCATTCTCCTTCAAAAGCACAGCAACAAATCCTATAAATTTAAATAAATAATCTACATTCCCACCACCCTCGACTTGAGACATAACATATACATAAGTCATTCTGAAAGGGAGATGAATATACCTTATCACATTGAGGTGTACACAATCATGGATAGTGCACACGACATACACATGTTTATGTATAGTGATGAGGATTAGTGTGTTTGATACAGGGGAGAACCACTGCCCACTCTCATTGAAGCCGCTGAAGTTCAAGGCTGAACGCGGTACAGAAGGCATTGTTAGCAGAAAACAGGATCCCCATTATATTGAATGGAAAACTGGCAGCCTTTGTGGTCAATCTTCATGTAAATAAATAAAAAGTTTGGTGTTACCAATAACTGCTTCTAATACACCAGACGTATGTCCTTGAACCGATTACTTAAAAATTCGCATTCATAAGAAGTTACAAGGATAATTTGGTTGCTAATGGCAGCCTACAATACCCTGGTCGACCTTCAACTTGAGTTACTCAATGAGAGGAGGCAGCGCCGAACAAGCCTGCAACGTCACTTCCTGGAGTTGCAAAAACTGCACGCTATGTCTCCATAAGACGGCATCTGAACAGACTTAACTTAGTTTTAATGCGCTATTGAGCTTCTCATAGGAAAGAATGGTGTCACATGAAAATAAAATCGATGACCTACGAGCAAGATTAAGATTAAATGGGACATTAAAAACTGTAATATCTTATGTTTCACGGAGTCGTGGCTGAACGAAGACATGAATAACATACAGCTGGTGGGTTATACACTGTATCGGCAGGAGAGAACAGCAGCCTCTGGTAAGACAAGCGGTGCCGGTCTATGTACAGTGCCTTGCGAAAGTATTTGGCCCCCTTGAACTTTGCGACCTTTTGCCACATTTCAGGCTTCAAACATAAAGATATAAAACTGTATTTTTTTTGTGAAGAATCAACAACAAGTGGGACACAATCATGAAGTGGAACGACATTTATTGGATATTTCAAACTTTTTTAACAAATCAAAAACTGAAAAATTGGGCGTGCAATATTATTCAGCCCCTTTACTTTCAGTGCAGCAAACTCTCTCCAGAAGTTCAGTGAGGATCTCTGAATGATCCAATGTTGACCTAAATGACTAATGATGATAAATACAATCCACCTGTGTGTAATCAAGTCTCCGTATAAATGCACCTGCACTGTGATAGTCTCAGAGGTCCGTTAAAAGCGCAGAGAGCATCATGAAGAACAAGGAACACACCAGGCAGGTTCGAGATACTGTTGTGAAGAAGTTTAAAGACGGATTTGGATACAAAAAGATTTCCCAAGCTTTAAACATCCCAAGGAGCACTGTGCAAGCGATAATATTGAAATGGAAGGAGTATCAGAACACTGCAAATCTACCAAGACCTGGCCGTCCCTCTAAACTTTCAGCTCATACAAGGAGAAGACTGATCAGAGATGCAGCCAAGAGGCCCATGATCACTCTGGATGAACTGCAGAGATCTACAGCTGAGGTGGGAGACTCTGTCCATAGGACAACAATCAGTCGTATATTGCACAAATCTGGCCTTTATGGAAGAGTGGCAAGAAGAAAGCTATTTCTTAAAGATATCCATAAAAAGTGTCGTTTAAAGTTTGCCACAAGCCACCTGGGAGACACACCAAACATGTGGAAGAAGGTGCTCTGGTCAGATGAAACCAAAATTGAGCCAAATACAGGACCATTCTGGAAGAAAACCTGATGGAGTCTGCAAAAGACCTGAGACTGGGACGGAGATTTGTCTTCCAACAAGACAATGATCCAAAACATAAAGCAAAATCTACAATGGAATGGTTCAAAAATAAACATATCCAGGTGTTAGAATGGCCAAGTCAAAGTCCAGACCTGAATCCAATCGAGAATCTGTGGAAAGAACTGAAAACTGCTGTTCACAAATGCTCTCCATCCAACCTCACTGAGCTCGAGCTGTTTTGCAAGGAGGAATGGGAAAAAATGTCAGTCTCTCGATGTGCAAAACTGATAGAGACATACCCCAAGCGACTTACAGCTGTAATCGTAGCAAAAGGTGGCGCTACAAAGTATTAACTTAAGGGGGCTGAATAATTCTGCGTTTTTGATTTGTTAAAAAAGTTTGAAATATCCAATAAATGTCGTTCCACTTCATGATTGTGTCCCACTTGTTGTTGATTCTTCACAAAAAAATACAGTTTTATATCTTTATGTTTGAAGCCTGAAATGTGGCAAAAGGTCAAAGTTCAAGGGGGCCTAATACTTTTGCAAGGCACTGTATATTTGTAAACAACAGCTGGTGCACGATATCTAAGGAAGTCTCAAGGTTTTGCTTTCCTGAGGCTGTAGACCACACCTAGAGAGTTGATCTGTATTTTTCATAGCGGTCTACATACCACAGACCGATGCTGGCACTAAGACTGCACTCAATGAGCTGTATAAGGCCATAAGCAAACAGTAAGACACTCATCCAGAGGCAGCGCTCCTAGTGGCCGTGGACTTTAATGCAGGGAAACTTAAATCCATTTAACCAAACTTCTACAAGCATGTTAAATGCGCAACCACAGGGGAAAATTTTTATAAATAAAACTCTAGACCACCTTTACTCCACACACAGAGACGCGTACAAAGCTCTCCCCCACCCTCCATTTTGCAAATCTGACCATAATTCTATCCTCCTGATTCCTGCTTACAATAAAACATTTAAGCAGGAAGCACCAGTGACTCGGTCAATAAAAAGTAGTCAGTAGTTTTGCTAACACAGACTGGAATATGTTCCGGGATTCTTCCGATGGCATTGAGGAGTACACCACATTAGTCACTGGCTTCATCAATAAGTGCATTGATGACATCGTACCCATGGTGACTGTACATACATACCCCAACCAGAAGCCATGGATTACGGGCAACATCCACACTGAGCTAAAGGGTAGAGCTGCCACTTTCAAGGAGCAGGACTCGGAAGCTTATAAGAAATCCTGCTATGCCCTCCGACGAACCATCAAACAGGAAAAGTGTCAATACAGGAATATGATTGAATCGTACAACACCAGCTCCGACGTGTCGGATGTGGCAGGGCTTGCAAACTATTACAGACGAGAGCCTACTAGACGAGCTAAATTACTTCTATGCTCGCTTCGAGGCAAGTAACACTGTGCCCAAGAACACTAAGGTAACCAGCTTAAATGACTACAGACCCGTAGCACTCACATCTGTAGCCATGAAGTGCTTTGAAAGGCTGGTCTTGGCTCACATCAACACCATTATCCCAGAAACCCTAGACCTACTCCAATTTGCATACCGCCCTAACAGATCCACAGATGATGCAATCTCGATTGCACTCCACACGGCCCTTTCCCACCTGGACAAAAGGAACACCTTTGTGAAAATGCTATTCATTGACTATAGCTTAGCTTTCAACACCATAGTGCCCACAAAGCTCATCACTAAGCTAAGGACCCTGGGTCTAAACACCTCCCTCTGCAAATGGATCCTGGACTTCCTGACGGGCCGCCCCCAGGAGGTAAGGGTAGATAACAACACATCTGCCACGCTGATCTTCAACACGGGTGCATGCTCAGTCCCCTACTGTACTCCCTGTTCACTCATGACTGCACAGCCAGGCACGACTCCAACACCATCATTAAGTTTGCCGATGACACATCAGTGGTAGGCCTGATCACCGACAAAGACGAGACAGCCTATAGGGAGGAGGTCAGAGACCTGGCCGTGTGGTGCCAGGACAAAAGGAGATGATTGTGGACATACAGGAAAAGGAGGACCAAGCACTCCCCCATTCTCATCGACGGGGCTGTAGTGGAGCAGGTTGACAGCTTCAAGTTCTTTGGTGTACACATCACCAACAAACAAACATGGTCCAAGCACACCAAGACAATCGTGAAGAGGGCACAACAAAACCGATCCCCCTCAGGAGACTGAAAAGATTTGGCATGGGTCCCCAGATCCTCAAAAGGTTCTACAGCTGCACCATTGAGAGCAGGTTGCATCACTGCCTGGTATGGCAACCACTCGGCCTCTGACCGCAAGGCACTACAGACCTTTCTGCCATCCAGGACCTCTATACCAGGCGGTGTCAGAGGAAGGCCCTAAAAATGGTCAAATACTCCAGCCACCCTAGTCATGGACTGTTCTCTTTGCTACCGCACGGCAAGCAGTACCGTAGCGCCAAGTCTAGGTCCAAGAGGCTTCTAAACAGCTTCTACCCCCAAGCCATAAGACCCCTGAACATCTAATCAAATGGCCACAGACTATTTGCATTGCCCCTCCCCCTCTTTTGTCCTGCTGCTACTCTCTAGTTATTATCCATGCATAGTCACTTTAATAACTCTACCTACATGTACATATTACCTCAATTACCTCGACTAACCATTGACTCTGTACCGGTACCCCCTGTATATAGCCTCGCTATCATTATTACCCCCTGTATATAGCCCCACTATCGTTATTTATGCTGCCAATGACTGGAATGAACTACAAAAATCTCTGAAACTGGAAACACTTATCACCCTCATAGCTTTAACCACCAGCTGTCAGAGCAGCTCACATATTACTGTACCTGTACATAGCCCATCTATAATTTAGCCCAAACTACCTCTTCCCCTACTGTATTTATTTATTTTGCTCCTTTGCAGCCCATTATTTGTATTTATACTTTGCACATTCTTCCACTGCAAATCTACCATTCCAGTGTTTTACTTGCTATATTGTATTCACTTCGCCACCATGGCCTTTTTTTTGCCTTTACCTCCCTTATCTCACCTCATTTGCTCACATCGTATATAGACTTATTTTCTACTGTATTATTGACTGTATGTTTGTTTTACTCCATGTGTAACTATGTGTTGTTGTATGTGTCAAACTGCTTTGCTTCATCTTGGCCAGGTCGCAATTGTAAATGAGAACTTGTTCTCAACTTGCCTACCTGGTTAAATAAAAGGTGAAATATATATATATATATTTTTTTTAATATTTTTTTTTTTACTGCTGCTCTTTAATTATTTGTTACTTTCATTTCTTATTCATATTGTTTTTGGTGTATTTTTTAAAACGGCATTGTTGGTCAAGTAAGCATTTCACTGTAAGGTCTACACCCATTGAATTCGGCGCATGTGACAAACGCTACCCTATTCCCTATACCAGAGCTCTATGGTAGTGCATCAAATAGGGAGCCATTTGATGCAGAGATGCTGCTGGAGAGATCGACTACTGATATAAACACTGATCTATTGGTTTAATGGACAATTATGGCCATTTCTCTGGTGGTATATTCCCAGATTAGTAATGATTTATGTTTCCCGTATTGGCTGTGATCACCTATACAGTATTTATACAGGAGATAGTGTGTGTGTGTGTATCTCTATACAGGAGATAGTGTGTGTGTGTGTATGTGTGTGTGTAACTCTATACAGGAGATAGTGTGTGTGTGTGTGTATGTGTGTGTGTAACTCTATACAGGAGATAGTGTGTGTGTGTGTGTGTGTATGTGTGTGTGTAACTCTATACAGGAGAGTGTGTGTGTATGTGTGTGTGTAACTCTATACAGGAGATAGTGTGTGTGTGTGTATGTGTGTGTGTAACTCTATACAGGAGATAGTGTGTGTGTGTATGTGTGTAACTCTAGCTGGAGTATTGCCTCATGTGATTCTGCAGCAAGGTGTTCCTGCCAGGGGAAAGATTTGTCCTTAAGCGAGAAAACTGACAAACAAGACCGCAGTGTCCTCCGTGCCAGCAGCGCAGGCGCGTGCGCTCACACACGCACAGCAGTGCAGAAAAAACAGAGTAGAGCTCTTTCCCACTGGGCACAAACTGGTTGAATCAACATTGTTTTAATGTAACTTGTAAAGTATTGTGATGTGGAATCTCTGGAAAATACATTGGACTTGAAAAAAGTCACTTTTGTTTTGAGGTTGAAATTTCAACCACAAGTTATGTTATCATTGGTTAGCAAATTTCAACATAGACAAACCTTGTATAAAATATGTTGAACAACGTCAGATGATCAACGTTATATCCACTATCAGAAAAAAGAACAATAAGCCGGGTAGTATATCCTACTGGAAAATTTATCTTAAGTTGAAGTCGGACGTTTACACACACCTTAGCAAAATGCATTTAAACTCAGTTTTTCACAATTCCTGACATTTAAAACTTCCCTGTCTTTATTTTAAGAATGTGAAATGTCAGAATAATACTAGAGAGAATGATTTATTTCAGCTTTTATTTCTTTCTTCACATTCCCAGTGGGTCAGAAGTTTACATACACTCTATTAGTATTTGGTAGCATTGCCTTTAAATTGTTTAACTTGGGTCAAACATTTCGGGTAGCCTTCCACAAGCTTCCCACAATAAGTTTGGTGAATTTTGTCCCATTCCTCCTGACAGAGCTGGTGTAACTGAGTCAGGTTTATAAGCCTCCTTGCTCACACACGCCTTTTCAATTCTGCCCACAAATTTTCTATAGGATTGAGGTCAGGGCTTTGTGATGGCCACTCAAATATCTTGACTTTGTTGTCCTTAAGCAATTTTGCCGCAACTTTGGAAGTATGCTTGGAGTCATTGTCCATCTGGAAGACCCATTTGCGAACAAGCTTCAACTTCCTGACTGATGTCTACCTCGTGATGCCATCTATTTTGTGAAGTGCACCAGTCCCCCCTGCAGCAGAGCAACCCCACAACATGATGTTGCCACCCCCGTGCTTCACGGTTGGGATGGTGTTCTTTGGCTTGCAAGCCTCCCCCCTTTTCCTCCAAACATAATGATGGTCATTATGGCCAAACAGTTATATTTTAGTTTCATCAGACTGGAGGACATTTCTCCAAAAAGTACGATCTTTGTCCCCATGTGCAGTTGCAAACCATAGTCTGGCTTTTTGTAATGGCGGATTTGGAGCAGTGGTTTCTTCCTTGCTGAGCAGCTTTTCAGATGTCGATATAGGACTTGTTCTACTGTGGATATAGATATTTTTGTACCCGTTTCCTCCAGCATCTTCACAAGGTCCTTTGCAAATTGTTGTTCAGGATTGATTGTTGTTCGGGATTGATTTGCACTTTTCACACCAAAGTACGTTCATCTCTAGGAGACAGAACGAACGCGTCTCCTTCCTGAGAGGTATGACGGCTGCGTGGTCCCATGGTGTTTATACAGATGGACGTGGTACCTTCAGCCATTTGGAAATTGCTCCCAAGGATGAACCAGACTTGTGGAGGTCTACAATTGTTTTTCTGAGGTCATGGCTGATTTCTTTTGATTTTCCCATGATGTCAAGCAAAGAGGCACTGAGTTTGAAGGTAGGCCTTGAAATAAATCCACAGGTACACCTCCAATTGACTCAAATGATGTCAATTAGCCTATCAGAAGCTTCTAAAGCCATGACATCATTTTCTGGAATTTTCCAAGCTGTTTAAAGGCACAGTCAATTTAGTGTATATAAACATCTGACCCACTAGAATTGTGATAGTGAATTATATGTGAAATTATCTGTCCGTAAACAATAGTTGGAAAAATGGCTTTTGCAATGCAAACAGTAGATGTCCTAACAGACTTGCCAAAACTATAGTTTATGTTAACTTCCAACATCAATTGTATCTAAAGCTGGTATTCCCAAGTAAGTGCAATGCCGTCGGGGTACGCCAAATAAAAGTGATTCACATTGAAAAAAAATGTATATATAATATTTCTTCACATTTTCAAACAGTCCATTTATATTTTCCAACGGGGCTATACATTTGGGTGAGGTTTTTTCCCGCGCCCGAGTAGCCTCGTTTTACTGCCAAAAATAAAATTAAAACCATCTGTGTTGTTATTTCGCTGAACACTAATGTCAAATACAGGTAGCCTCGTCAAAAAATTTACATCCAATCACATTAACCGTTACTCTCTCGCGGGAAATCCACTAACAGTCCGTATGGAGCCAAACGTAGCTGCTGCGCATTCCGTTTGCTCGAAAATTGATAAATGGTTAAAAAAAAGTAAGGCCCATGTCCATAGAGATTAGTAGTACTTCTACTACCAGCAGTACTACACCTGCACCAAGTTGTTCTGCTTCCATGAGCACATCCAATGCTAACATCCGTAATTCTACATTTGTTGTTAGACCAGCAAGCACAGACACTGACAGTTGTGAATTTGATGCAGCCGAAGCGCTACTGCCCCCTAACCCGGGAAAGCACCGAACAGACAGCGACGTTGGACCATCAAAGAGGCGCAAATATGATGAGAACTACATTGATTTGTCATTCACTAATATTGGGTGTTGTGCCTTTCAGCCACAGTGTGTTATACACAACCGTTCAAAAGTTTGGGGTCACAGTTTTTGAAAGAAAAGCTCATTTTTTTGTCCATTAAAATAACAAAATCTTATCATAAATACAGTGTTGACATTGGTAATGTGGTAAATGACTATTGTAGCTGGAAACAGCAGATTTTTTTATGGAATATCTATATAGGCGTACAGAGGCCCATTATCAGCAACCATCACTCCTGTGTTCCAATGGCACGTTGTGTTAGCTAATCCAAGATTTATCATTTTAAAAGGCTAATTGATCATTAGAAAACCCTTTTGCAATAATGTTAGCACAGCTGAAAACGGTTGATTAAAGAAGCAATAAAACTGTCCACCTTTAGACTAGTTGAGTATCTGGAGCATCAGCATTTGTGGGTTCGATTACAGGCTCAAAATGGCCAGAAAACAAAGTACTTTCTTCTGAAACTTGTCTGTTAATTCTTGTTCTGAGAAATGAAGGCTATTCCATGCGATAAATTGCCAAGAAACTGAAGATCTCATAGGCTGTGTACTACTCCAATCACAGAACAGTGCAAACTGGCACTAACCAGAATAGAAAGAGGCGCGGGAGACCCCGGTGCACAACTGAGCATGAGGACAAGTACATTAGAGTGCCATGTTTGAGAAACAGACCTCAACAAGTCCTCAACTGGGAGCTTCATTAAATAGTACCCGCAAAACCCCAGTCTCAATGTCAACAGTGAAGAGGCGAATCCAGGACGTGTTTCAAAAACAAGGACATTTCTAAGTGACACCAAACTTTTGAACGGTAGTGTATGTGCAAAAGTAATATCTCACAACTCGATGAAAACTTCAATCTCCACAGACATTTAGAAATAAAACATGCCAATTTGAAAAATAAGCCATGGGAGTTTGAGTGAGAATTAAGATGACTGTCAAGTAATAAGACATGTATAAACACAACAGATACCATTAATAAGAAGGGGCTAGAAGCATCTTATATGGTGAGCTATTGAATGGCTAGGACAGGCAAGCCCCATACTATTGTGGAGGACTTAATTATTCCTGCTGCTGCAGATATGGCTGGGACAACACTGGGGGAAAAGGCCAAAAACACTACAGACAATGTCTTCATCAAACAACACTGTTTCCCGATACATCAGTGACATGGCAGGAGATGTTTTGAAACAATTACTGCTTCGCATACAAGCCAGTGAATTCTATGCATTACAGCTGGATGAGTCAACAGACGTGGCGGGCCTGGCACAGCTCCTGGTATATGTCCGTTACAATTATGGGGGGTTGATTATGGAAGACATCCTCTTCTGCAAACCAGGACAGCTTTGTGACATCAAATTGACTTTGGTGGTCATGATGTGTTGGTATTTGTACTGATGGTGCAAAAGCCATGACAGGGAGACATAGTGGAGTGGTAACGCGCGTGCAAGCAGTTGCTCCCAACGCCACTTGGGTACACTGCAGTATCCACTGAGAGGCTCTTGCTGCCAAAGGAATGCCTGACAGCTTGAAAGACGTTTTGGAAACTACAGTGAAAATGGTTAACTTGTTAAAGCAAGGCACCTGAACTCTCATGTATTTTCTGCACTATGTAATGTTATGGGCCAAGAAACTTAGGACTGACCATGTAACGCTTTTACAACATACAGAGTGCGGCGGTTATCAAGGGGCAAAGTATTGACACGTTTTTTTTTTTTTTAATTGAGAGACGAGCTTAAAGTTTTCTTTACTGACCATAATGTTCACTTGTCTGACCACTTGCATGATGACGAGGTTCTCACACGACTGGCCTATCTGGGTGATGTTTTTTCTCCCCCTATCTGATAGGATTACAGGGACTCTCCGCAACCATATTCAACGTGTGGGACAAAATTGAGGCTATGATTAAGAAGTTGGGGCTCTTCTCTGTCTGCATTAACAAGGACAACACACAGGTCTTTCCATCATTGCATTCTTTTTTGTGTGTAAATGAATTCAAGCTTACAGATAATGTAAAATGTGATATAGCGAAGCACCTGAGTTGGGTGCGCAACTACGCATGTACTTTCCCGAAACGGATGACACAAACTGGATTCGTTATCCCTTTCATGCCCTGCCTCCAGTCCACTTACCGATATTTGAAAAAGAGAGCCTCATCGAAATTGCAACAAGCTGTTCTGGGAAAATTGTATTTAATCAGAAGCCACTGCCAGATTTCTGGATTGGGCTGTGCTCAGAGTATCCTGCCTTGGCAAATCGCGCTGTTAAGATACTGATGCCCTTTGCAACCACGTACCTATGTGAGAGTGGATTCGAAATACAGGAACAGAACAGTTATGTGCATCCTTTCAAGCACACCCTTCTCATTAACAAATAAGGTTTTATATGTAAAATGGCTAAATAAAGAGAAAAATGATTGATTATTATATTATTATTTGTGCCCTGGTCCTATAAGAGTTCTTTGTCACTTCCCAGGAGCCGGGTTGTGACAAAAACTCACATTCATTCTTATGTTTAACTTCTCTAGGGTAGGGGGCAGCATTTAGAATTTTGAAAAGCGTGCCCAAATTAAACTGCCTTCTACTCAGGCCCAGAAGATAGGATATGCATATAAATAGTAGATTTGGATAGATAGAAAACACTATAAAGTTTCGAAAAAACTGTTAAAGTAATGTCTGTGAGTATAACAGAGCTGATTTGGCAGGCGAAAAAACCTGAGAAAAATCCATTCAGGAATTTTTGTTGTTGTTGTTGTAGTTTTCTATTCAATGCCATTACAGTATCCATTGACTTAGGACTTAAATTGCAGTTCCTATGCCTTCCACTAGATGTCAACAGTCTTTAGAAATTGTTTAAGGATTGTATTCTGAAAAATTAGGGAGTAAGAGCAGTCTGAATG
Organism: Oncorhynchus kisutch; assembly: GCF_002021735.2. Taxonomy (NCBI): domain Eukaryota; kingdom Metazoa; phylum Chordata; class Actinopteri; order Salmoniformes; family Salmonidae; genus Oncorhynchus; species Oncorhynchus kisutch. The sequence continues at coordinate 6,597,765 of NC_034196.2, forward strand.
AGTAGACCCTGCCGTGTCACAGAGCTTTTTCATGCGCGCGACCGAGAGAGTGCCTTTCTTGTTGACCTTTTATATTGACGACGTTATTGTCCGGTTGAAATATTATCGATTATTTAGGCTAAAAACAATCCGAGGATAGAATATAAACATCGTTTGACATGTTTCTATGAACTTTATGGATACAATTTGGATTTTTTTGTCTGCCTGTTGTGACTGCGTTTGAGCCTGTGGATTACTGAAGAAAACAGGCGAACAAAACGGAGGTTTTCAGATATTAAGAGAGACTTTATCGAACAAAAGGAACGTTTATTGAATGTCTTCTGAGTGCAATCATATGAAGATCATCAAAGGTAAGTGATTAATTTGATCTCTATTTCTGACTTGTGTAACTCTTCTACTTGGCTGGTTACTGGTTTGTAATGATTTGTCTGCTGGGCTATGTTCTCAAATAATCGTAAGGTATGCTTTCGCCGTAAAGCATTTTTGAAATCTGACACCGTGGTTGGTTTCAATCTTTAAACCTATGTAAAACGGTTGTATATTTTCTGAATTTTTATAATGAGTATTTCTGTATTTGAATTTGCCGCTCTGCAATCTCACCGGATGTTGGCCAGGTGGGACCCTAGCCCACATACCCTAGAGAGGTTAATAAATGTATCGTATAGTGTGTGTGTGTGGCAGGCTTACAATGATGGCAAAAAAAAAAACATTTGAGTGTGCGCTGACTCTGGTGATAGAGGGGGTACGCAGCTGGAGGTTGAATGTTTGAAGGGTACGGGACTATAAAAAGTTTGGGAACCACTGATCTAGGATTACCCTTGGCTTACACGGAACCCAAACCGTGCGTGCGTGCGCCATCGTTGCATAAATCGCTGCATGTATTTTGTCCCCCCCACACCAAACGCGATCACAACAAGCAGGTTAACACATCAAAACAAACTCTGAACCAATCATATTAATTTGGGGACAGGTCGAAAAGCATTAAACATGTATGCCAATTTTTTAGCTAGCTTGCTGTTGCTAGATAATTTGTCCTGGGATATAAACATTGAGTTGTTATTTTACCTGAAAAGGCACAAGGTCCTCTACTCCGACAATTAATCCACACATAAAACGGTGAACCGAATCGTTTCTAGTCATCTCTCCTCCTTCCAGGCCTTTTTCTTCGACTTTATAATGCGATTGGCATTTCATAAATTAAGTGCTTTACCGGCACTGACCTTGTTCGTCTTTCAGTCACCCACGCGGGTATAACCAATTAGGAGATGGCAACGTGGGTACCGGCTTCTATAAACCAATGAGTTGGGAGAGGCATGACTTGCCGCGCGATCTGCGTCAGAAATAGAACTGACTTCTATTTTAGCCCGTGGCAACGCAGACGCTCGTTGGCGCGTGCGAGCATTGTGGGTGCAATAATTGAATAGCATAGATTTCTAAATATATTTTGCAGCGCACGCGACGCAAGCGGTGTAGTCAGCCTGTTGGTCACTGACTATTACCAATGTGCTATGGTGAGAATGATTTTTGAGAGATCAATTTAAAAACTATACTGAACAAAAATATAAATGTAAAAGGCAACAATTTCAAAGATTTTACTGAGTTACAGTTCATTTAGGGAAAACAGTCAATAAAAAAAAATTCATTGGGTCCTAATCTATGGATTTCAAATGACTGGGTGGGTTTGGGAGGCCATAGGCCCACCCACTCAGATTTAGTTTTTTACCCAAACACAGGTTACACATGGTCTGAGATTGCGAGGCTGGTTGGAAGTACTGACAAATTCTCTAAAATGACATTGGACGTAGTTTATGGTAGAAAAATGCACATTCAATTGTCTGGCAACAGCTCTGGTGGACATTCCTGCAGTCAACATGCCAACTGCACACTCCATAAAAACTTGAGACATCTGTGGCATTGTGTTGTATAAGAAAACTTCACATTTTAGAGTGGCCTTTTATTGTCCCCAGCACAAGGTGAACCTGTGTAATGATTGTGCTGTTTAAGCAGCTTCTTGATATGCCACACCTGTCAGGTGGATGGGTTATCTTGGCAAAGGAGAAATGCTCACTAACAGGGATGTCAACAAATTTGTTCAGTATAAACAACAAAAAACTATCACTATCGAAGTCATTCCAAAGTGTAGGTTTTACAGAGCAAATTAAATGTGACCATACTATATCAATCATATACTGTATCAATGATGCTATATAGGCCTATACACACATTGAAAAGTATGTGGACACCACTTTAAATTAGTGGATTCAGCTACACCCATTGCTGACAAGTGTATAACATCGAGCACACAGCCAATCTCCATAGACATACATTGGCAGTATAATGTCCTTACTGAAGAGCTCAGTGATTTTCAACATGGCACTGTCATAGGATGCCACCTTTCCAACAAGTCAGTTTGTCACCATGCGCAACGCCAACTTTCGGCTGGAGTGATGTAAAGCCTGACGCCATTGGACTCTGGAGCAGTGGAAACACGTTCTCTGGAGTGATTAATCACGCTTCGCTATCTGGCAACCAGTCAGACGAATCTGGGTTTGGCGGATGCCAGAAGAACGCTACCTGCCCAAATGCATAGTGCCAACGGTAAAGTTTGGTGGAAGAGTAATAATGGTCTGGAGCTGTTTTTCATGGTTCCGGCAAGGCACCATAGTTCCAGTGAAGGGAAATATTAACTCTACAGCATACATTCTAGACATTCTAGAACAATTCTGTGCTTCCAACTTTGTGGCAACAGTTTGTGTAAGGCCCTTTCCTGTTTCAGCATGACAATGCCTCCTCGCACAAAGCAAAGTCCATACAGAAATGGTTTGCCGAGATTGGTATGGAAGAACTTGACTGGCCTGCACAGAGCCCTGAACTCAACACCATCGAACACCTTTGGGATGAATTGGAACTCAGACTGCGGGCCTAATCGTCCAACATCAGTGCCTGACCTCACTAATGCTCGTGGCTGAATGGAAGCAAGATTCACGGATTTTGAGGTTACTATAACTACAGTATAAATGTATTATTATGTAATGTAATCATGAAAGCATGCATATTTAAGATATCCACAGACCTGCGGTGACCTATCTTCACAATTTCTGCAATCAGAAGAATCGCGCAGAATCTTGAACGGCATTGATCACTTGCACCATGTACTTTTAATGCAATCTCAACTACAATCCAGGTGATTTGGTTCTGCTATTAGATTCATCTGTTGTATACAGTAAATAAACAAAATATCATATTTGACATTGGAATGTGGTTGTGATTTTAGATTGTTGAAAATATAGTGATAACACATTGGAAATTCAACAAACTTTTGGCTGAGTGGGTAAATATAAATTGTAATCTCATTGAGCAACATCAACCAAATATTGCCCAATTATCCATGTTGAAATTACGTTGTGTGCCCAGTGGGTTCTGTCAGATCGTGTACAGAACGCTGAGTACACATCCATCACAGCGAGAGAGGGGGAGAGAGACAGAGGCGGGAGAGCAAGAGAGTGAGGGAGAGAAGAGCAAGTAAGAAATTAAGAGATGAAAGTGAGGGGAGAAAAGTGATGAGGGGGAGTCAGGGTCAGAGAGAGGGTGAAAGAAGGAGAAGGGCCACAGACAAAAGGAGAGACAGAAAAGAGGTAGAGTGAGTAAATAGAGAGCGCCACCACAGGGAAAAGTCAGTAAATCAGCTAGCGCCACCACAAGACAGCAGACATGTCCAAAATCTATAAAGTAATCTTTTCTAGGTACAGCTCTTTCTGTCCCACTCTCTGCTTCTCATTCTGTCTCTTACAATGGTCAGGCTCCCTCCTAGAGGGAGGAGAGGACAACAGAAAATGACTGGAATGATTAAATGATGATACCTCTGTGTTCAGTCACTAGTACCTATACCCGGTCTCCCTCTCCGCCTCCCTCTCGCTCTGCATGCCTCTGAGCTTATTGCACTGCTCCCACTCACAAGGGTTAATAAGAATATGACACTTCAGTCTTCTTTCTTCCTATATGGCGTGTACCGCTCCCTCTACCTATCCCGGGGGTGGAAAGCAATGCAAGTAATAGCTGTGTTAATTTATGGAATGAATGGTGGAGCATTGCTTTAATAGCAGGACTGGCGTGGGACTGATGCATTTTTCACAATACGATTCACTGTCACACACACCGCTATTACCGCACGTTAGCTGGGCCTGACGATGAGCTGTGAGGGGAGAAAGTGGCTCTGGCCCCGCCCTGAGAGAGATGCATTGTGGGTGTATTTCTAGAGACAGCAGGCAGAAGGAAGAACGTAATAGCTGAAAATGTAGAGAGGGACTATATCATTCCAGAAAAAGTAGTGAGTGAGAGAAAAGAAAGGAAAAAGGGAGGAAATGAGGAGAGCGGTAGAGAGAACTGGGCCAGGCATTGGATGTGTGTGTGTACAGAAGTGTTGGGGCAGAGCAGGCTTGAGAGTGTGTGTTTGCGTGTGTGCATGAACACAAGTGTGTGGAAATGCTTGGTTGGGGCGATGGGGCCCACCCCTTGGCTGAACCTCCATTCACTCCTGGCTCTGTGCTGCTCTGTGGTCGGGGCTGGAGCTGGCTGAGGGTAATTACAGTCCTGCTCTGAAAGCCACAGCACTGCAGCAAGTATGGTCCAGTATGCACATATGGTCCAGCATAGAGCAATAGAACTGCTATATTTTTTTAATTATTTACTCTCTGAAACTTCTAAATGTAATCATAGCCATTGGTTGTCATACTCCAACCCATACAACCATGCAATTGCAGTACCTTACTGACATAAAAGGCAAACCACACAAGAAACTGATCCTTCCCCCTGTAGCCAGAGGCAACATTATTTTCTCTCAGTAAATATTAACAATACAAAAACACAGCCAGCCCGGCAGCCAGCCAGGCAGGCAGCCAGCCAGGCAGGCAGGCAGGCAGGCAGGCAGGCAGGGCCCCAAGTCAAAGCCATTACCTGTGATATCTTCCAGCCAGTTTCTCTGTAGTATATACTAGTATACTGTGATCTGGCCTCAGCAATATTATAATCTAACCACAGCTATTTAACCACACAATCACTGTGAATCAATTATCTACCACTGGTTTTTAAATAGTATAAAGAAAGAGAGGAATAAATAGAAGAGAATATAAAATAAGTTAACATTTCACTCTCTGGCTCAACTTTCCTCCTTTCAGTCAGAGACGCAAATATTTTCTTTCTCAGTTGTTTCTTAGCAACCGGGGAGAACTTTCCAATGACGTCATACGGAAACATTTTCAGAAGATTAAACTACGATTAAACTAATTTCATTGAGTTAAGGAACGTTGAACGCTGCAGTGAGCAAAAGAACTGAGAGACAGAGGTTCATATCAACAGTCAAGTGTGATTGGAGATGACAGTGTCTGCATCCCAAATGGCACCCTATTCCCTATAGTGGGCCTATAGGGCTCTGGTCAAATGTAGTGCACTATAAAAAGGTAATAGGATGCCATTTAGGACACAGCCAGTATCATTACACAGACCAGATACGTGAAGAAATTTGTAAAAAAACAAATAAAATGATATATATCTGCCTTTTCTGTCCTGTGTGTAAGTGAGTCTGGGGCCAGGAGCATTCCTGCTTTGACTAGAGAGAAGAGTTAAGGGTTCTGGCCTGGCCTAGTGTTTCATCAGCGTTGCAACAACGTTCCAGGAGGGGAGAAAGTGTGTGTGTGTGTGGTTGTGTGCTTACCGTCGGTCGTTTCTCCTGCGACGGAAAAGCTTTTTGGTTTGGGCGATCTCAGCTTCGTTAGGCAGGGGCGGGAAACCCTGCAGAGCGAGAGAGAGGGAGAGACATAGCAAACACTTTAATCTAAAGCGAGTTACAGTGTGTGCGTAGATTATATGGTCATTGTATGCACAAACTGAATTCCTGAGTGATCTTTTCTTTAGCCCACATGCATACTGTACATAAAGGGTTGTCGTTAGATGGTATTACAGCTACGGATGGAAGTGACGCACAAATCGTCGTCATTTTTGTGTCTTTTCTCCCAAGACAGAGAGGAATCCAGCACCCCTCCCTCCCCCATGTCTAGTTACCGCCTTCCCATCCAACAGTTGTCTACGCCCATGCAGGCATTGAGCGACGCATGGAACCCACCGCAAATTATAGGTCCACCTCACAACCTCCAATAAGGAAGGAAGGAAGGCAGAGGCACACAGCCAATGCAGAGCTCCTCTCCTCTCATACCCTTAACTTCTCACAGGAATGTTGGCAGCCTACAATTTCCCCAGACAAACTCTGAAAGAGGGGAGAAGGTGTGGGGGGGGGGGGGGGGGCACTTAGAAGCAGCGGGGAACCGGCTCCAAGTCAAGACAGCTATATTCCATATGTTGTGTGTGTCGGTGGATGTGTGTGTTGGAGTGTGTGTGCAATAATAATAATTTGGTGGGTGCTAATATTTGGCCTATTATTTGTAGAATTTGGAATTGGTAGTGTGTTTTTTGTTGTTGTTGCATAACCCAACTCTCCCCGGTGGGGTCACGGCAGGGGTCAGCCATTATCAACAGTGACCGCGGCGCAATCAGGGTTAAGCACTTAAGACAGATTTTCACATTGTCGGCTTGGGGATTCGAACTAGCGACCTTTCAGTCACTGGCCCAACGTGCCACCCCTGTGTGTGTGCTCTAAAGGCAGAACTTCATCACTTAAATATAGTGGTTTGGTTGTTTTCAGTCAAAACTGGTTTGTCTGGGATGGAAACAGTGTCTGGTGTTGTCATGGTTACAGATGGTCAACTACAAGTTTGAGGAGGAGGATGACTGGGGGAAGGGTGTTCAAACGTGTTTGTGTGATTGCGCGTTAAAGTGTTGATAATGTTTGTGCACAGTTTGTGTGCGTAATGTGTGTACAAGATGTGTTATAAATTTCTGGGTGGGGTGGGTTCGTATTTTCTGTTTGACATGTAGTGTGTGTGTCTACAACTTCTCTCTATTCTGCCCCTCTGTGGTGACGTGGTATGGCAGTGTGTGGCTCCAGTCCAGGTTCCAACCCTGTTATCTCCCGATCAGCAGTGTCTGCACAGGAAGCAGTGGAAACGCCCACTCTTGGGCAGACACCCTCACTCTAAACCCCCACAGCCCGCACTTTAATTGCACTTCAGTCAACAGAAATCAGGCGTTCCGCAGAGCCAGCCAGTGTAGGGAAGAGCCAGGCACAACCCATACCTCCAACCCTCCTAACACTAACCCATCCCCAACCCTTAATCTCATAAGAAACCACATCCAATAGGCTATGTAGCTAGCTGCACATGATTATATTGTACGATTATCAGACCCCTTGACTGTTTTCAGTTACAGCCTTATTCTAAAATGGATTAAATCATGTTGTTTTCTCCCTCTTCAATCTACACATAATACCCCATAATGACAAAGTGAAAACATATTTTTTTTATTTTAGGGTAAATTAATAAAAATATTTAAAAAATACCAGAAATATATTGCCATGAGACTCGAAATTGACCTCAAATGCATCCTGTTTCCATTGATGATCCTTGAGATGTTTATAAGGTCCACAGTTGACAGTGCATGTCAGAGCAAAATCCAAGCCATGAGGTCGAAGGAATTGACCGTAGAAATGTACCCCAAAAAAGTATGCAGCATTGAATGTCACAAGATTCTCTGGTTTAATGAAACCAAGATTGAACTCTTTGGCCTGAATGCCAAACGTCACGTCTGGAGGAAACCTGACACCATCCCTAAAGTGAAGCATGGTGGTGGAAGCATCATGCTGTGTGGATGTTTTTCAGTGGCAGGGACTGGGAGACTAGTCTGGATTGAGGCAAAGATGAACGGAACAAAGTACACATCCTTGATGAAAACCTGCTCCAGAGCGCTTAGGACCTCAGACTGGGGCGAAAGTTCACTTTCCAACAGGACAACAACCCTAAACACACAGCCAAAATTTCACAGGAGTGGCTTCGGGACAAGTGTCAATGTCCTTGAGTGGCCCAGACAGGCCCGGACTTGAACCCGATCGAACATCTCTAGAGAGACCTGAAAATAGCTGTGCAGCAACGCTCCTCATTCAACCTGGCAGAGCTTGAAAGGATCTGCCGAGAGGAATGGGAGAAAATCCCCAAATACAGATGTGCCAAGCTTGTAGGGTCATACCCAAGAAGACATAAGGCTGTAATCTCTGCCAAAGGTGCTTCAACAAAGTACGGAGTAAAGGATCTGAATAATTAAGTAAATGTAATAGTTCAGTTGTATTTATTTTTGCAACATTTTTCAAAAAAATTGTTTTTGCTTCGTCATCGTGGGCTCTCGTGTGTAGCAATAGGTACCGAGTCAATGTGGGGCTAGTCGAGGTCATTTGTTCATGTAGGTGGGGGTAAAGTGACTATGCATAGATAAAAAACAGTGAGTAGTAGCAGTGTAAAAAAAAAAAAGGGGGGGGGGGGGGTTAAACATAAATAGTCTGGGTGGCCATTTGATTAATCATTCAGCAGTCTTATGGCTTGCGGGTAGAAGACGTTAAGGAGCCTTTTGGTCCTAGACTTGGCGCTCCGGTACCGCTTGCCATGGGGTAGCAGAGAAAACAGTCCATGACTTGGGGGACTGGAGTCTTAGGGAATTTTTTAGGCCTTCCTCTGACACACCTAGTATATAGAGGTCCTGGACGGCAGGACGCTTGGCCCCCGTGATGTACTGGGACGTACGCACTACCCTCTGTAGCGCCTTACAGTCATATGCCGAGAAGTTGCCATACCAGGCGGTGATGCAACCGGTCAGGATGCTCTCGATGGTGCAGCTGTAGAACCTTTTGAGGATCTTTTCAGTCTCCTGAGAAAAAGTGCTGTTGTGCCCTCTTCACAACTGTCTTGGTGTGTTTGGACCATGATAGTTCATTAGTGATGTGGACACCAAGGAACTTGAAACTCTTGACCCGCTCCACTACAGCCCTGCCGATGATAATGGGGGCTTGTTCGGCCTGCCTTTTCCTCTAGTTCATGATCAGCTTCTTTGTCTTGCTCACATTGAGGGAGAGGTTGTTGTCCTGGCACCTCACTATAGGCTGTCTCATTGTTGTCGGTAATCAGGCCTACCACTGTTGTGTCGTCAGCAAATTCAATGATGGTGTTGGAGTCGTGTTTGGCCATGCAGTCTTGGGTGGACAGAGCACAGGAGGGGACTAAGCACACACCCATGAGGGCCCCAGTGTTGATGATCAGCGTGGCAGACGTGTTGTTACCTACCCTTACCACCTGGGGGCGGCCAGTCAGGAAGTCCAGGATCCAGTTGCAGAGGGAGGTGTTTAGTCCCAGGGTCCTTAGCTTAGTGGGCACAATGGTGTTGAACGCTGAGTCAATGAACAGCATTCTCACATAAGTGTTCCTTTTGTCCAGGTGGGAAAGAACAGTGTGGAGTGCAATTGAGATTGTGCCATCTGTGGATCTGTAGGGGCGGTATGCAAATTGGAGTGGGTATCTGGGATAATGCTGTTGATGTGAGCCATGACCAGCCTTTCAAATCACTTCATGGCTCCCGACGTGAGTGTTACGGGGCAGTACTCATTTAGGCAGTTTACCTTCGCTTCCTTGGGCATAGGGACTATAGTGGTCAGTTTGAAACATGTAGGTATTACAGACTCTGTCAGGGTCTGCACCGGGGTCTCCCACTCCTCTTTCTATTCTGGATAGAGACAGGTTGAGCTGTTCTGTGAAGAGAGTAGTACACAGCTTTGTACCAGACCTTCAGTTTCCTGGCAATTTCTCACATGGAATAGCCCTCATTTCCCAGAACAAGAATAGACTGCCGAGTTTCAGAAGAAAGTACTTTGTTTCTGGCCATGTTGAGCCTGTAATCAAATCCACAAATGTTGATGCTCCAGATACGCAACTAGTCTAAAGGCCAGTTGTATTGCTTCTTTAATCAGAACAACAGTTTTCAGCTGTGCTAACATAATTGCAAAAGGGGTTTTCTAATGATCAATTAGCCTTTCAAATGATCAACTTGGATTAGCTAACACAACGTGCCATTGGAACACAGGAGTGATGGTTGCTGATCATGGGCCTCTGTACACCGATGTAGATATTCCATTTATATTTATCTGCCGTTTCCAGCTACAATAGTCATTTACAACATAAACAATGTCTACACTGTATCTCTGATCAATTTTATGTTATTTTAATGGACAAAAAAATGCTTTTCTATCAAAAACAAGGACATTTCTTAGTGAACCCAAACTTTTGAACGGTAGTCTATGTTCAAATATTAGTGTTTGCTTCAGCCTGCCTGAAGTGCCTGATGGGCCAGGTTTTCATACTATTCTGAGACTATTCTATTGGATCCATTGCACCAGGCAAGCTCGATCAAACCCAGTTAAATTGTCTGAAATTATTTCAAATATTATTTGAACACCGGTCTGTTCAGACGTAGCTCATTCAGAAGAAGTGAAACTTTCCAGAGCCCAGACCGCAGGAGGGTGGGGTTCCTTCCCAGTCAGTCTCCTACCCAGAGTCCCCAAGCCAGTCCTGCAGTATGAATCCCCAGAGCAATAAGAGGATCATACCTGGCTTAACAGAGACACGCACACAGCACTGAGCCATTCACTTACACTGCAACACCTTCATAACTCGACTTTAGGTTACACATTTCAGACATAGTCTGGGAGAAGTTAACCAAAGAAATTAATGTTGCTGTTCTTTCGAATTTACTTTTTCCCCCTCTATCAAGTTTTCTTCCTCTGTCTAACTAAGCTGCTGTGGTGGTGCTGGGCTCTGATTGGAGGCTGATTGGATACAGATGTGTGCGGAGGCTGGAGGCAGGGGAAGGCCTTTGTAGTGTGGCATGGTGGTAATACGAGCCTGAGACACGCAGCAGAGAACCACAGGAACAGAGGCCCAGCCCCAAGCAGCTAGCCCCGGCCAGAGTCTTGCCCCGGGGAGTAAGGCAGGAGGAGAGGGGATTCAGAAGGAAAGAGCGCCACCACACTGGGGTGGTCAAGATGAAGGGACACACAAAAAGAGTCTTGCTAGCCCACACTCCCGAGTCTACACAGAACCGGTTTTGCAACAATACCAGACAGCCAACACAACCATCTAGTTTAAAAAAGATTATTGAGTATCCCTGATCCCAGGTCAGTTAGAGGTGTACACAAGTTCATTCTGGTGGATAAGCAGAGGAGATACCAGTGTAGTTATCCTTCTGCGGAAAATAAACACTGATTAGTGCCAGTAATATTAATTCATAATAAGTCTGCTTCATTCAGCATTTAACTGGTTAACTTCAGAGAACGCTCTGAGCCAGGGGGACAGATAAAAGATGGGGAAAGGCCTAGGAGGAGAAAAAGTGGGAGGGAGAGAAGCAGAGTTGCATGTTTAGCTACTGTTGTTTTCCTGTAGGATATCATTAGCTGTAATCCTGCTTCCAAATGGTTACCAGATGACTATCTGAACTCCAGTATACTTACACAGTCATCAAAGCCTAAGAAAAAATGCAAATATTTAGAGAAACGTTAGCAAGGGAGATTTGGGGTTTGCATGGGAATCTGCTGTGAATCATCCCATCATAACTTAGATTTTTAAGTGCTGTAAACAAATAAAAAGCCCATTTTAAATATGCAAACTCAGACATGGACATCAAGACTATTGTCTTCAGACCGTGTCCTGTCTGTACTCCTTAAGCGTCTTTTAGACTATGCCGATTGCATTTGGGTGTCTTTCATCAGTGCAGAGGACCAGACTGATCAAAGAGGAGGTGTGTCCTCAGCACGTCCCCTTCCCCAGCCAGGCAGTATGACCTTTAACCTAGCAGCAGACATAGGGAAGGAGCCTTGGAAGGCTCTGTGGACGTGACGACGGGCCATGGGCTTGTGTGTGTGTGTGTGTGTGTAGTATAGAAACATCACCAGGTAGCGCACGTACAGCACCACATTCCAGGGGCTGGGGTTCAGGGGTCAAGAGGGGCTCCAACCTCAGACAGTAACAAACATTCAGAACATTGAATGTATAACCTCATGATTATCCATGACGACTGTTGTGGAAGAGAAGCCATAACAAGTCATATGCCACAGAGAGCAAGAAAGTCTCTTATAACACAGTTGATGGAATGGAAGTCAGTCTGGTTGAGGTGACTTCCTCTAACCCCTTACTGTGTAATTATCCTGCTAGATTAAGCTTCATTCACAAAGCCTACACTCCATTGTTCAATCTCTGCTTATTTATGCTTGTTTGGCCTCCCTACAAAAGCAATAAATTAAGGAGAAAAAAAATGACTCTCAATGTCATTACAGCATGTATTATTTCTAGACTATGGGTTATACAAATTAACTTTCTTTCTGACGCCTCGTGGTGAAAAATGTGATACGCATATGCCTTCCTCTCTGGACAGGAAGGAAAACAGTTAAAAACGTTTTTTTAAAACCCATGTTGCTTCTTCAAGCTGAAATCCGCGATAGGCGCAACAGCCATGTTTTGGGCCATGTTTTCCTCAGCACAAACACATTGTCTTTAATTGTTATTGGGGACAACTGGAACTGATTGACGACCACGTCTGACACATGGGAATTTGTCCCTAGAGTGCAGAGAGCAAGGAGGGAGAGGGGGAGAAAAGAAGATAGCGAAAGAGGGGGGAGAGAGAGAGCGAGAGAGTGACAGAGCGAGATAGAGATTCTTAGCCACAGCCACTGGAAAGAGAGCTGCTACTGGGAGGGAGGAAGGAAGGGGATCAGAGTCAGGGCCGTCTGATAACAGACCTTCTGAAAATATTTTTTTTACTGTGTGTGAGAGAGTGTTGCAGCAGCCAGCCAAGCAGCTATATTCCATGTGCTGCTGCATCTTGTACCTCAGGCGGCAGCCATTTTGTAATCTATCTTTGCAGACTTTCCTCTTCAGGGGACCTATAGTCAATTACAAAGGAGACTGAGGGGAATATGTGAATTATAAAACATTATCTTGCAATTACTGCCCTGTCCTTTATGTCTGCATTAAATTACTGTTGTTCAATGAGAAATAATGACATATTCCAACACTGTAAATACAATGTATGATATCCTAACAAAAATGAAGTCTTACACTACCGGTCAAAAGTTTTAGAAAACCTACTCATTCAAGGGTTTTTCTTTCTTTTTTTTCTTCAAAAAAATACAAAAAAAAAATACTATTTTCTACATTATAGAATAATAGTGAAGACATCAAAACAAAACTCAGCAAAAAAAAAAAGAACCGTGAGTCTCACTGTCAACTGCGTTTATTTTCAGCAAACTTAATATATGTATGAACATAACAAGATTCAACAACTAAGACATAAACTGAACAATCCTCCTCATGGACTGCAACAGATTTGCACAGTTCTAGCTGTGAGATGTTAACCCACTCTTCCTCCAAGGCATCCTCCGATCCAACAGGTCCAAGAGGTGCTCAATGAGATTGAGAGCCGGGCTCTTCGCTTGCCATGGTAGAACACTGACATTCCTGTCAGATGTGTCTGTTACTTGAACTCTGAAGCATTTATTTGGGCTGCAATTTCTGAGGCTGGTAACTCTAATGAACTTATCCTCTGCAGCAGAGGTAACTCTCTGTCTTCCATTCCTGAGAGCCAGTTTCAACATAGCGCTTGATGGTTTTTGCGACTGCAAAAATGTTCTGTATTAACTGACCTTCATGTCTTAAAGTAATGATGGACTGTCGTTTCTCTGAATATTTGAGCTGTTCTTGCCATAATATGGACATGGTCTTTTACCAAATAGGGTTATCTTCTGCATACCCTCCTACCTTGTCAGAACACAACTGATTGGCTCAAACGCATTAAGGAAAGAAATTCCACAAATTAACTTTTAACAAGGCACACCTGTTAATTGAAACGCATTCCAGGTGACTACCTCATGAAGCTGGTTGAGAGAATGCCAAGAGTGTGCAAAGCTGTCATCAAGGCAAAGGGTGGCTACTTTGAAGAATCTCAAATATAAAATATATTTTGATTTGTTTAACACTGGTTACTACATGATTCCATATGTGTTATTTCATAGTTTTGATGTCTTCACTATTATTCTACAAAATACAGAAAAACCCTTGAATGAGTAGGTGTTCTAAAAACATTTTGACCAGTAGTGTAAATAAATGATTGTTCAAACGACTGACACATGTAATGAAAATATGCATAGGGGTTGTCAACACAAAAGGGAAAATGAAAGGAACCAGCTCTTTAACTCTTTTTCTTCAGGGCTTTGGGCTACAAAGGCATAGAGCCAAACAAGCTTTGTTACTACAGCACTGTAACTATTCCTTTTTTTATGCGTTTTGAGATTAGGTCTGCGATCCAAATGGCACCTTTTCCTTTATCGTGCACTACTTTTGACCTGGGCTCTGGCCAAAAGTAGTGCACTATATAGTGAATAGGGTGACATCCCTCCCAGTTTGGTAATCTTATACTATGACTTATATCTCACTGCCTCAACACTACCCCATCCCTGGTCCCGACTCTACACGTGGCTTGTGAACTACAGAACTACTTTTCATCACTGCCTGCCACGGTGAGTTCCTCAGCTCTGAGGGCATCGCTTGTTTACATATCTCTCCTCTCTACCCAGGCCAGGCCCAAGTCTTACACATTCCCCCCTCATCTTTCCCAAGCCATTGTAAGGCCAAAGTCTTGAAATGCAAAACTGCCAAGAAGTCATTCATATTGGCTAAAAATAGGTCACAGATCCTTTAACTTCTCTAGGATAGGGGGCAGCATTTGGAATTTTGGATGAAAAGCATGCCCAAATTCAACTGTCTGCTACTCATCCCCAGAAGATAAGATATGCATATTATTAGTAGATTTGGATAGAAAATACACTGAAGTTTCTAAAACTGCTTGAATCATGTCTGTGAGTATAACAGAACTTATGTAGCAGGTGAAACCCAGAGGACAAACCATTCAGATTTTTTTGAGGTCACTCTCTTTTCAATGGGTTTTCATTGGGAATTCATTGGCAGTTCCTACCGCTTCCACTGGATGTCACCAGTCATTAGACATTGGTTGAGGTTTTTCCTTTGTGTAATGAAGAAGTAGCCCTGTTCAAAAAGAGGGTCACTTCATGTGTACTGTTTGATAGAAGCGCTTGACCAGAAAGCTAGCATCAGTTTGTTTTCTTCCTGTATTGAACACAGATCATCCTGTCTTCAATTTTATCGATTATTTACTTTAAAAAAATACCTAGTTGGATTACAAAAGTAGTTTGAAATGTTTTGGCAAAGTTTACAGGTAACTTTTGAGATATTTTGTAGTCACGTTGCGCAAGTTGGAACCGGTGTTTTTCTGGATCAAACGCGCCAAATAAAATTGACATTTTGGATATATATGGATGGATTTAATCTAACAAAAGGACCATTTGTAATGTTTATGGGACATATTGGAGTGCCAACAAAAGAAGCTCGTCAAAGGTAAGGACTCTCTTTCAGAGTTTTGTGTCGCGCCTGCATGGTTGAAATATGCTTTCTCTCTTTGTATAAGGAGGTGCTACCCTCAGATAATAGCATCGTTTGCTTTTGCTGAAAAGCGTTTTTGAAATCTGACATGTTGGCTGGATTCACAACACGTGTAGCTTTAATTTGGTATCTTACATGTGTAATTTAATGAAAGTTTGATTTTTATAGTAATTTATTTGAATTTGGCGCTCTGCATTTTCACTGGCTATTGGCCAGCTAGCGTCCCACATATCCCAGAGAGGTTCATTTCTTCTGTCACATGAAGTGTACACTACACTATTACAGATACCTTTATGCTTGTCTTGCCCATTTCAAACCCGTGCTAGTCTTTCATGTGTAATGCATGTGGAACTAGCACTGTAACTTGACACATCACTAAAGTGAATGGCCCATGTTATCCAACTGGAATCCTCCACACAGGCAGCACAGAGCTACACAGGGTCCTGTACGTCTACGGACGTCCGACATTGGTCCAAGTTTCCTCTCTGACCTCACATTATTTCATTAAGTGAGGTATTCCGGAGCTGAGAAGGCAGGCAGGTGAATGGAAGCGTACAAGGGAAAGAGAAGCGTCTTCGCTCAAACCAAACAGGAAGCGCTGTGGAATGTCTTTCCACCACAGGCCAGGAAAGTCCTCCAATAGGCTACCTGCTCTCTGTGTCACAGTCCAAACCCTGGATCAACTGGGGGAGCGGGTGGACACATACAGACGCACAGACACACAGGGATGCACACACACACAGATGCAAACACACACAAACATTAGTGTGCGTGATTGTGTGTGGGCAGTGAAGGGATTACAATACCTCAGGCATAAAAACCAGACTCTGGCCACCTCAAAGACCTCACAAAATATGACAGTTTTGCAAAACAGCCACCACCTAGCAACACCAGCTAAGTTCTACTTTTACTCAGGATCCCACAAATAACAACTGACCACAGAACTTGAGATGGGTGAGAAAATGAGGTATGCTTAGAACTGGTGGAATAATCAAGCATTACAACACACCAGTAAGAGTCATTATTTTCTGAAAGCATGGATCCAAAGTCCTGCAACACAGCCAGCCAATCACCTCTCCAATCAGCACTAGTATGTCCCATCAGATAGGCCTGCTGGATGGATGAGTCAGAAATAAGGATAACATAAAAATGTGAAATCTAAAAATCCACTGCCTCATCTCTCCTAGAGGGATATTACATTTCTATACATAACATTGTCTGTCCTCATTCCTTTCCAAAAGGGCTGTTATAAAAACTCAACTCTGGAGTCAGGACTGAGAAACATCTAATGGCTTATTATGCTCAGGCTCTAGTCTAATTGCTTATTATTCTGTCTTCAGGCTCTAGTCTAGTCTAATGGCTTATTATTCCCCGGTTTGAGTGTTCAGTATCTAGTCTAGTAGTCTAAAGGCTTATTATTCAGGATCTAGTTTAGTCGAATGGCTTATTATTCACAGGCAGGGACCCTATGTTCTCTATCTTTGTTCTCTGGCCAATGGTCACTGGAAGCATAAGAAGCCATTATGAGTGGAGCAGCCAGACTAGTGTCAGGCAGTGATCCGTGGATTAAAGACAATGGGGAGAGAGAGACTGCTGGAGGATTGATACTTTTGTAGAGGGAGTCGAGCAGTGCTTTGTTTTGCTGTTCTTCAGTTCAGTCAGTC
Source organism: Oncorhynchus kisutch (assembly GCF_002021735.2). NCBI lineage: Eukaryota > Metazoa > Chordata > Actinopteri > Salmoniformes > Salmonidae > Oncorhynchus > Oncorhynchus kisutch. Next base: position 6,614,860 of record NC_034196.2, read on the forward strand.
AGGCCGGGATCAGGCTGTCGTCACAATGAGAGGCTGTAAGATAACCCCCACCATACCCCAGTCCCCGCAACATGCAAAGTGTTGGTCCCATGTTTCATGAGCTGAAACAAAAGATCACAGAACTGTTCTATACGCACAAAACCCTTATTTCTCTCAAATGTTGTGCACACATGTCTCTCTCTGTTAGTGAGAATTTCTCCTTTGCCAAGATAATCCATTCACCTGACAGGTGTGGCATATCAAAAAGCTGATTAACTTCTTGGTGACAGGGGGGCAGTATTGAGTAGCTTGGATGAATAAGGTTCCCAGAGTAAACTGCCTGCTACTCTGTCCCAGATGCTAATATGTGCATATTATTAATAGTATTGGATAGAAAACACTCTGAAGTTTCTAAAACTGTTTGAATTATGTCTGTGAGTATAACAGAACTCATATGGTAGGCAAAAACCTGAGAAAAATCCAACCAGGAAGTGGGAAATCTGAGGTTTGTAGTTTTTCAACTCTTTGCCATTCCAATATACAGTGTAAATGGGGTCATATTGCACTTCCTAAGGCTTCCACTAGATGTCATCAGTCTTTAGAACGTTGTTTCAGGCTTATACTATGAAGTGGGGGCGATTGAGAGCTGATTGAGCCAGGTGTCTGGCAGAGTGCCACAGGCTCTGAGGCGAGGTCACGAGAGAGTTAGCTCTCGTTCCATTGCTTTTCTACAGACATAGGAATTCTCCGATTGGAACATTATTGAACATTTATGATATAAACATCCAAAAGATTGATTCTATACTTAGTTTGACAAGTTTCTACGGGCTGTAATATACCTTTTTGAACTTTTCATCCGACGTTCAGCTGGACCTGAACGCGTGTTTGGATTTGTTTACAAAACGCGCTAACAAAAGAAGCTATTTGGACATAAATGGACATTATCGAACAAATCAAACATTTATCGTGGAACTGGGATTCCTGGGAGTGCATTCTGATGAAGATCATCAAAGGTAAGTGAATATTTATAATGCTATTTCTGACTTCTGTTGACTACCCAATATGGCAGATATCTTTTTGGCTGCTTTGTTGTCTGAAAGCTGTACTCAGATTATTGCATGGTTTGCTTTTTCCATTAAGTAAAAAAAAAAAAATTGACACAGCAGTTGCATTAAGGAGAAGTGTATCTATATTTCCATGTCCAACAATTGTATTTTCATTGACATTTATAATGAGTATTTCTGTAAAATGATGTGGCTTTCTGCAATATCACCGGATGTTTTGGAACTAGTGAACGTAACGCGCCAATGTAAAATCCGATTTTTTTATATAAATATGCACTTTATCGAACAAAACATACATGTATTGTGTAACATGAAGTCCTAGGAGTGTCATCTGATGAAGATGAAAGGTTAGTGATTCATTTGATCTCTATTTCTGCTTTTTGTGACTCCTCTCCTCTTTGGCTGGAAAAATGGCTGTGTTTTTCTGTGAGTTGGTGGTGACCTAACATAATCGTTTGTAGTGCTTTCGCTGTAAAGCATATTTAAAATCGGACACTGTGGCTGGATTAACGAGAATTATATCTTTAAAATGGTGTAAAATACTTATATGCATGAGGAATTTTAATTTAGAGATGATTATTACACTAGTGCACCTTGTGCTGGGGACAAAAGGCCACACTAAAATGTGCAGATTTGTCACACATTGCCACAGATGACTCAAGGTTTGAGGGAGCATGCAATTGACATGTTGACTGCATGAAAGGCCACCGGAACTGTTGCCAAATAGAGAAATGAACATTAAACTACCATAAGCCACCACCAATGTCGTTTTAGAGAATTTGACAGTACGTCAAACTGGCCTCAAAACCATGTGTAACCACGCCAGCCCAGAACTTCCGGCTTCTTTACCTGTGGGATTTTCTGAGTCCAACCACCCCCGGACAGCTGATGAAACTGAGGAGTATTTCTGTCTGTAATAAAGCTCTTTGTGGGGGAAAACTCATTCTGATTGGCTGGGCATGGCTCCCAAGTAGGTAAGCATATGCCCTCCCAGGCTGCACCAGATTAGGGCCTAATCTGTTTTATTTAAATTGACTGAATTCCTTATATGAACTGTAACTCAGTAAAATTGTTACATTTATATTTCTGTATATACATTAACAAATAGTTATGGTTAACAATGTATACACATGAATTATTTTGTGGTATCCAGTTGGTAGTTAGTCTTGTCCCACCACTGCAACTCCCATATGGACTCGGGAGAGGGGAAGGTTGAGAGCCATGCGTCCTACGAAACACGTCCCAACCAAGCCACACTGCTTCTTGACACAATGCCTGCTTAACCCGGAAGCCAGCCACACCAATGAGTCGGAGGAAATACCGTAGAACTGGCGACCGTGTCAGCGTGCATGTGCTGGGCCCGCCGTCGGAGTCACTAGAGCGCGATGGGACAAGGGCATCTCGCCGGCCAAACCCTCCCCTAACCTGGACGACGCTTGACCAATTGTGCCCCATGGGACTCCAGGTCGCAGCCGGCTGCGACAGAGCTTGGACTCGAACCAGGATCTCTAGTGGCACAGCTAGCAACTTTGATGCAGTGCCTTAGACCACTGCACCACTTGGGAGGCCCCATATGAATCAGTTTTAACTAATGGTTATAACTAATACACTTGAATTCTATTAATGGATGATGTTTAATGATTGATTAAATTGTATTGTGTTGTTGGATATCTTATTGATCAGCCTGGGAGGCAGAGAGAGAACAAGACACTCCCTAATGGGCCCATATCTGACTGGCATATAATCACAGAGACACACCGTATAGTCTGGTCGTCTGGTTTGGCAGGGGCACAGAGGGGCCTCTATAGCGGGTGGTCGGGTGTGGCCCACACAGACACTATGTTTACCTCTACCATCCACCCGTCAAGTCCTTCTCTCCTCCTCTCTCTTTCTTTCTTTCCCCTCCGTGTCCCATCCCATCCACGCAGCTACTCTAGTCTCCCTCCATTCCTCCCATCTCAAATCAGGCCAGTGTGGTTTGTCTGGTTTCCAGTCTCCTAAATACAGGGGAAGGAGGATGACCCAAAATGGGGATCGGGGAGCCATGGCGTGCAGGATATCCAGTGTGCGTCCCAAATGGCAAACTATTCCCTTTAGTGCACTACTTCTGACCAGGCTCCATAGGGCTCGGGCCAAATGTAGCGCAGTATAAAGGGAATAGGGTGCCCTTTGGGACACAGCCCAGGCCTAGCTCCCACTCCCACAGGAGAGGTACCTCCAACAGCCACTGACTGACTGACTATTATGATGCAATCGTCCTCGGTCTGGCCAACCAATAAGATGCTCAGGATCAGACCACCAGAGGTGATGATTATGGAGTGGAAAGTGCTGATACTCAATGTCCCAGATGTCTTACATTCATTCATGAACTTGTATGCATTGTTAAATGTCAAAGAATATTGATGTTTGGAGTATAAAGACATAATAAATAAAGAACTAATAAATGAATCACAAAAATGGCAGTGGGGAAAACAACAGTGATTGAGTTTGAGTGCCAAATACATTATGTGTGTGTCTGTATACACATCTCCTCCAGAGCCAGTTCCCTGATCCCTAAAAGCAGTTATTCTGTGTTCGGTCACTGGGAGCAGAGCGGAGCGGAGGCTCTCTGCTCTCCCTCTCTGACAGACAATGGCAGGAAAAGGGAGCAGGACGGGGCTGCTCGCCGCACTGACCTCCACATTGTTCTACTGTGGACGTGAAGGAGGGAGAAGGAGGACAAGAATGGAGGAGGGAGCAGACCCAGGCAGGCCTGTGTTACATACCGACCCCAGTTAGAGTCATGAGTGCTAGCTGGCTGGCTGCACCAAAGACTCCTGCTCCGGTGCACGTAGACCGGGGAGGCCAGCCAGTCTGAGGAGACGTCTTTGGTCTGGCCCTCTGGTCGCTTTGTTCAGCAGGAAGGGGACGGAGCGGATGTGTCCTCAGTAACTCTGTGGGCCTGGCTCGGCCACCCCCGGTCAGCCCGCCAGGCCCCTACTGACTGGCTCAGTACCAAAGCGCCACCAGAAAGAGAATGTGCAGGAGGGTAAGCCTCAGCCTGGTGCCAGATTAGTTTGTGTGGTCTTGTCAACTCCTATGGTCATTGACATGACAATGACCATAGGAAGTGGCAAAACAGGAAAAAAGTGATCTGGGACAAGGCGATCAGCCTTCCTCCCTCCTGGGAAAACAACCAGCTCCACTGAGACAGGCAGAAGACAGGGGAGGAAACCTACAGTTAATCTACTATAATCTACTATAAACTCACACTGCATCTCAGTGCAAGAGGCGTCACTAGTCCCTGGTTCGAATCCAGGCTGCATCACATCCGGCCGTGATTGGGAGTCCCATAGGGCGGCGCACAATTGGTCCAGCGCCGTCCAGGTTTGGCCGTCATTGTAAATAAGAATTTGTTCTTAAAATGACCTGCGTAGTTAAATAAAGGTTAACTTAAAATAAATAAAAAAATTGACCAACATTAGTTTAGTCTTCTTCAGGGGTCAGCCAATTTCCACCAGGCTTGGGTTGATAAGACCATTGAGAATTAATAAATGAGAACAAATGGATCGACGGACATGAGCGTACACAGGACATAAGCACGCTTCCACGCAAGTACACGGAAACAGACAAGCCGGCTCTAATGTCAATGCAAAAACAGAGCCCTTTAAGCCATAGGAAAAAAGAGAGAATATGATCAAATGCGAGTAATACCCATTGAAATCAAAATGGTGCGGGAGGACTTCTGCACACAAGTCGCAGTCGCACAAACAAGCAGGGTTCATACACTGACAAATTTCCATGACCAATAATTTGTTGAGTCTATGCGTACACGAAAAAGCAAGCATAAATGTGGCCTCTGATCCCACGTATCATCTCCTGGCGTTGCGCCCTTCAGAAAGTCACTTAACGACCCACAAAGTTGAACAGCAGCATTGTTAGGCTACCATACAAAACACATGGTCAACACTCCATCCGGAAAGCTAATTGGTGTGCAGTGCAGGCTTTTGATCCAGCCTTGCTTGATTTTTTAAAGAATGTGGTGTGTTGTATTTCTCATCTCCTAATATTCAGTGCTTGAGACATTGTTTACACCCGAAATATGTAGCACCTGTCCCGTTCACCTTCTGCACGTCGGCCATTTGAGGATATTTTATCGAGTGCCAGCGGAACGTTTTTAGGACATACCGATGACATTAACACACGCTAATAATAGCTAAATAGTCAGAGAGCTTGTATCCTGGCTAGATATTTCGCTATCTAGTTAAGAGTCGGTTGTCTATCATTATTTTATAGGCTACCTGTTGCTGCAATGTCTCCCTTGCTCGCCGTCACCAACTGCCCATTCGCATTGTCACACATACTATATGCAGGTGATGCACATACAGTACACACGGAGACATGCTCTGAAGGATCATTCTGATCATGGCTGATATGTAGATTTTTTTACATGATTGCCACAATATTTATAACGTGTGCCTCAAATTAATTACATGAACCAATTTTTAAACGCATTTCCATGACATTTCTGATTGTATAATTGTTTCGAGGCCTGGAATACACAATTTCCAAATTGCCATGATTTTTTCCAGGATTTATGACCGAACGAATCCTGAACAGGGCAACTAGATGTTGTTAGGGTACTAACAAGTGTACATATTTACAGACACAATCATCTGTCCTACCCAGTACCACACACACAGTTTCATTTCACAGACAGACCCATGTATGACAACACATCACACCAAATTCAGTTGTGTGGATGGGTTGTGTTGTTGACATGCATGCTCAGGATGCCCCAGAGCACCCAGATGTATAGGCCTGTCACAATAACACATATCCTGTTGACATCAGCCGCCAAAAGCACACATAGTTGTGTATGTCATAACAGCACGTCTTCTGTTGACATCATCTGCCCAATGACTGAGCTGTCCATCTGTCTGTCACTATAAACTATGGGAACATGAGAGGGGTCCCTGCCATGTCCTGCTCTTAAAGCTGACCTGAGGTAAACCATCTCTGCTAGGGTAAGGGTGGGTGGGACCACATAACACACACCCACTCCCAGTGTAAACTATGTCAGGAGCGGGAATGAGGAGCGGGAAAGGGCTTGACTCATCTTTAATGAAGCATGTCTCACTCCAGCCCCAGGGATTCATCCAGCAAGAATCTAACCTGTCTACACTGTCATCGTAACACAGGCGCTAGGGTCGGGAGGAGTGTGTGTGTGTGGAGCAATCAGCTGCATTCCAGGGAAGCTAGCAGGGCTCCCGAGGGACATGTCTTGCAGAGATGTTCTCCCTCTCACCCCTCTCTCTCGGAAGTGACTGAGGAAGTGGTGGAGGAGAGGGGGGTTGTGGGTTACGTATTCTCTTGGCCCAGACTACCCCCCTAGAGTCTAAAGGGTGAAGACTGTGGAAGTGGTAGGTCACTGTTGACTAACTGGTCTAGTCAGTGTTACATTAACACACAGAGTTCTGTCTGCACAGAGTGTCCCTGTTCCCCATTGCATTGCACTCAGGGCCAGTTTCAGACATTATGCCTACATCAGGGCTGTGTTCAGTAGGGCACTCGGAAGCAAAAATGTTTCGCAACAGACCAAAATCTGTGTTGCTATTGGATGATGTCAGGTAGTACCTCACTGTTCCAAAACATTTAACAGTTTATCCCTACTGAACACTGCCCAAAGCTGCACATATGACTAGCCCTACTCCTAGTCATGATTCTGATTCGCAGGACGTACACAATATCTAACCACACACACAAACATGACACCGACTACCCTTCACCATCAGGGAGACAAAGTGGAACAAACATACAGTAAGCTTCCTTCCCACGCCAGCAGCACGTCAGTCTCATTCCAAAACATTAGATGTGTTGCTTTTCAGCCATTCTGATTTAGACTTGTGTGTTTTGGATCATTGTCTTACTGCATGACCCAGCTGCGCTTCAGCTACCACCACCATGCTTGACCGTTGGTATGAGGTTCTTACTGTGGAATGCAGTGTTTGGTTTTCGCCAGAAATAACAGCATCCATATTGTCCAAAAAGTCAACTCTAGTTTGTCAAAACTAGCACCTGGATGATCGTCAAGACTCCTGGAAGAATGTTCTATGGACAGGCAAGTCAAAAGTGGAACTTTTTGGACGACATGGGTCCCATTATTCCTGCCGAAAACCAAACACTACATTCCACATTTAGAACGTCATACCAACAGTCAAGCACGGTGGTGGTATTGTGAGGGTATGGGGAAGCGTTGCTGCCTGGACGACTTGCCATCATCAAAGAAACCATGAATTCTGCTCTGCATGAGATCATTCTAAAGGAGAATGTCAGGCCATCCGTCCGTAAGCTGAAGCGCAGCTGGGTCATGCACCAAGACAATGATCCAAAACACATATGAAAGTACATCAGAATGACTGAAAAGAAGCACATTTAAAAGTTTTGGAATGGCCTACTCAATGTCCAGACCTAAACCCGATTGAGATGTGACAGGACCTGAAACGAGCAGTTCATGCTCGAAAACCCACAAATGTCACATAGTTAAAGTGGTTCTGCATGGAAGAGTGGGCCAAAATTCTTCCATACAGGAAGTGTTCGGTTGCAGGCATTACAGCGAAAGGTGGCACAACCAGTTAATGAGTGTAAGGGAGCAATTACTTGTTCACACAGGGGCATTTGATGTTGGAGCGGCAGGGTAGCCTAGAGGTTAGAGCGTGTGACTAGTAACCGGAAGGTTGCGAGTTCAAACCCCCGAGCTGACAAGGTACAAATCTGTCATTCTGCCCCTGTACAGGCAGTTAGCCCACTGTCATTGAAAATAAGAATTTGTTCTTAACTGACTTGCCTGGTTAAATAAAGGTTAAAAAAAATAACTTTGTTAATAAAATATAAATAATTCTCTAAATGTTATTTGTTCCCTTGATCTAATATTAGTTTTTGATTGAACAAAAAATATGCAGAGAAAAACAGAAAGGTGGAAATATCTTTTCACGGCATTGTACACATATAGCTCCAGTCAATCACAGAGGCTTAGAGGCCTGGCGTGGTCTGCTACTATATTTAGTCAGGTTATCAGTGAGGTAAACCCAGGGACTGACTGGCTGGTCCTGGTCACAGGATCCTAGCAGGGGACAATAGAGAGCTCTATGTGGCTGAGTTACTAAGACCAACAGAGGGCAATTGGCATCAGACCCACTGAATGTCACTATTGACAAACACTGTGAGGGAAACAGGACTGGCATTGCCAGGTCTCATTATAAATAGTATCAGGCACTGCAGAGTAGAGGAAGCATGATCATAAACACTCATATTCAGTCATCTTGAGGAGGTACTGTCTTTGGTCTATTTTCTACTTTTTTGGCTATGATTTGAGTTTTACTTTCAGGGTCATCTGCATCCTTGCAGTCACAGTTCCTTCCCTTATGTTGTTGTGTGGAATCTGTGTATTTTAGAATGCAGTCCGGCAAAGGAGACGGTGGTCACAATGAAACGATAACAATAGCCTGGAGACTTGCTTGGCCTGGCGTCATGGCTGGCTGGCTGGCAGGGCTGTGATGTGCTCAACGGTGGGAGGGATGTGTGTGTGTCCTGCCCTGTCCTCATGACCCTCCAGTGCCCCTGTGCCAACATCCTGCCCGTCAGCAGACCACTGCAGAGCAGAAGAACCCGACTGGCACACAGTGACGTAGTACTGTAGACATGCAAGACCCAACCTAGTTGTATCTGTATCCTATTCCTGCCAGCAATAACTGCCCCTTGGGATGATTCAAGTTTACTGAATTGCATTGTTTTACAGTTATATTGGCTACAGAGCTAAAGAAAATTACACCCCCACCTTGGTCTTTAGGGATGTGTTCTATTTAGGGTTTTCAAGCATTAATACAGAGATCCAGGAAAGGTTAAGTCTCATCAGCACTACAGTGCATTATGATGAGGATGGATGGAACTTACCTTGAAACTACCACAGGGTGGCAGTAAAGGGACAATATTTCACCACTAGTAGTCACTCCACTCACACAAGAATACTCAATACCTTTCTTTCACTAAAGTACGGTTGTTCAATCTTCTAACCATCAGGTGGAGCTCCCTACCAACAAGTAGGTTTATGGTCTTGTTAGAAAGCAGAAAGAGGATTTTTATTTATTTATAAAAATGTTAACCTTTATTTAACTAGGCAAGCCAGTTAATTAAGAACAAATGCTTATTACAATGACTGCCTACTGGGGAACAGTGGGTTAACCGCCTTGTTCAGTGGCGGAACGACAGATTTTTGCTTTGTCAGCTCGGGGATTCGATCCATCAACCTTTCGGTTACCGGCCCAATGCTCTAACCACTAAGAGATAGAGATAAAGATCGAGTCTTCTATCTACAGAAGAGGATAGAGATAGAAGATCGGTAACTTACGGTAAGGCCTGGCAGGAACTGCTCCATGTCGTTCAAGTTGATCCCATCAGCATATTCAAACTTGCCTTTCATCATCCTGAAAGACAGAAACAGACACACAGATGGAGAAAGGATGAACAGGTGTGGTAGATTGGGCTCTGATAGGGACTTCCTTATACAGTGGGCTGTGGCTCATTCTCAGTTCATCTTTCCTCCATTCCTCACATCCTCTTTCCTCACCTCCTTCTCAAAACTCATTGGAGAAGGTTTGAGGGGCGGGACCTTGGACCTTCTCCAATATGGTTGAGAAGGATATTAGGATAGGTTGTGAGGAATCGTGGAAAGACTCATTGAGATTGAGCCTATATGATAACCCAGTACTGAGGCTGAGAGAACTGGGGAAGGAAGAGTCTAGCAGAGGCTACAGACACCTACAGTTCTAAGTAGTAATGGAATGGACCAGCATCATCATTGTCATGTTTATCCCATGGAAGAGGATCAATGGGAGGGATGTATGGGCTTTCAGATCTGCAAAGAGGAAACATTGAAGGGTTAGGGCCAAGAGAAAATGGCGAGAAAGTAGTGAGTGAATTAGGAGTGACCATGTTCCTTTACGTTCAAGTCAAGGAGCCTTTGGACAGGAGCCTTTTATTTCATTTTTAAAATTGAGGCTGAAGATGCACTGACCCCTCTCTGTCGATGTGTGGAAGGTGCTTTGGTGTTCCCCGGAAGGGTTTCCTGTGGAACTGGCTGAAGTCCAGCTTCTCAGGCTGTAGGTCCCATGTTGCCCCCCTATAAAAACAACACAACTTAGGTGAGGAAGATGACATGACAGTTAATACACTCAGGCTGGACGCCCAACTAAAACACAGGACAGGACGAGGTCTGTTAATAGCAGGAAAGACACCCACTGTTCTTAGAGCATCCACTCAGAGCATAAACTGTGACGTCTCCATTTCCTGTCTACAGACCATCACTAACTCCATATACTCTACCATCTGCCCACTTCTCTAAAAGGGGGCTTAGACATGTGATCATCATTTGAATCACCCAAAACACCACTGAAGCCTAGCTGCCCCCTAATGATGCATATAGGCAGCCTAGCTACTTTAGGAACACCCCCTGAAGATGCCCGGTCATCCTAACTACTATAAATGACCCCCTGATGATGCCCGGCTAATAGCTCCTTTAAAAATCTCAGTCAGACGATGTTACCATATGTTTCACAGTGTGCGGATTAAAACGTAAATCACAAAATTGAAAGAGTGGCAGTTTTAATCCAGCCATTACATGAATCTATCATGAATCTGATACAGAATATAAAAACGTGTTTGTAAGCAAATACAGCCCCTGGTCCTGGAAAAAGGGGTTCTGACTAATCCAATTACAGGTTGTCGTAGTTACAAGGGCGGGCTTCCATGTTGTGTACGTGGCTTCCTTCCTTCTATACCAACGTGATTTAACAACCTCTTTGAGGAAACCCAACACCCACCCCCACTATGTCATCATCACATAACACCGCTCTCCTTTTATTCAACACACCTACCTAGCTACCGGGTCACGCAAGAGATTCAAGCCTTTGTTTTATCAGTGGGATTCATAACAAAACAAATGCTGATATGAATTGTTAAAATCAGAACAAACCAAATTTTCCCTTGTTTAAGCTGCTAGGGGGCAGATATCATCAGCAATTAAAAAACAGCTTGCTGATGCTGAAAGAAGGTGTGGCTGTAAATGCATTTCATTTAGCCTGAGGCTAAGCCGTTGCTAATGTAGTTATTTAGTTAGAACAGTCTGACCCCTGTGGCTTTTTTTTCTCTCTTCTATCTCTAGTCTGACAACACCAAAGCAGGTAATGTTTTCCTAGCATCAGCTTGCCTGGTCTGGAGAGGGTAGCCACCACTATATGAGGACAAGAGACCGTACAGTTTCAAAAGCTGAAGACACCAGCCCACTTGCCTGACGACTCATCCTGAAGTTAATTCCGCTGCTCTATCAATCAGTCTGAAACTGCCATCCAAGAAGTCATTTGTGCCGATGTCAAAATGAGGGGGTTATAAAACAAATTATTCAGCGATTGGATAGTCTCCAACCAATCAGAGTATCAAAGCCATTGACTTGATTATTGTTGGCCTGCTCTTGCCCAACCCATCAGTTTCTGGGACCAATCAGAACGTGTTTGCATTCTACAAGACGTCGGGGAGGAATCCAAATCCACACTCAGTGAGCGTGGTGTTTGGCAGGAGCGATATGAATGTGTAGTCAGGCTAACCTGGACTACCCCCATCCAACCGCCCATAAAGACAATGAAGCCTGTGAATGTAAACAGACTACAAGCTATACATCTGTGGAAGCTTGTAATACTGCATATTTTTCCTATCCATTGATAGGTAGGAAACGTGTTGGTCAATACATGACATACCCATGAGTCCATGGTGTTACTGTGGTGTGTGTGGTGAAGGGGAGCTGTGGGGTGGTGGTGAGTAATGAATGAGTAAATAGTTACATACATGACATACCCATGAGAGTCCATGGTGTTAGCAGCCCAGATGTCAGTACCCAGGATGTCAAAGGACCCTTCTCTGTTCCCGTTCTGAAAGACAACACATTAAAACAGTGTATTATCTATATATCACTTTACAGAACACGTCTACTACTACAGCTAATTTTGATCAAAAATGGGCATCTTGGTGCTTCATTGAACTAATAATTAACTTGAATGCTAACAGTATGTTGTTTATTTTTTAGGGATGAAATGTTAATATACTGAACAAAAATATAAATATGCAAAGTGATGGTCCCATGTTTCATGAGCTGAAATAAAAGATCCCAGAAATGTTCCATACAACACAAAAAACCTTATTTGTCTCAAATTTTGGGCAAACATTTGTTTACATCTCTGTAAGTGAGCATTTCTCCTTTGCTAAGAAAATCCATCCACCTGACAGGTGTGGCAAATTAAGAAGCTGTTTAAACAGCATGCGCATTACACAGGTGCTCCTTGTGCCGGGGACAATAAGGCCACTAAAATGTGCAGTTTTGTCACTCAACACAATGCCACAAATGTCAAGTTGAGGGAGTGTGCAATTGGCATGCTGACTACCAGAGAATTTAATGTTCATTTCTCCAACGTCGTTTTAGAGAATTTGGCAGTACGTCCAACATGCCTCACAAAGACAGACCACGTGTCATCACGCCAGCTCAGGACCTCCACATCCGACTTCTTCACCTGCAGGGGGCTGTAGAGTGCTGAGGAGTATATCTGTCTGTAATAAAGCCTTGTTGTGGGGAAAACGAATTCTGATTGGCTGGGCTGGCCAGTCATGTGAAATCCACAGATTAGGGCCTAATGAATTCCTTCTACGAACAGTCACTCAGGAAAATCTTTGAAATTGTTGCATGTCATGTTTATATTTTTGTTCAGTATACAGTGCATTCGGGAAAGTATTCAGACCCCTTGACTCTTTCCACATTTTGTTACTTTGACAGAGCTCTTCTGTGGAGATAGGAGAACCTTCCAGAAGGACAACCATCTCTGCAGCACCACCAATCAGGCCTATATGTTAGAGTGGCCAGAAGGAAGCCATTCTCCAGAAAAAGGCACGACAGCTCACTTGGAGTTGGCCTATAGGCACCTAAAGATTCCCAGACCATGAAAGACAAGATTCTCTGGTCTGATGAAACCAAGATTGAACTCTTTGGCCTGAATGCCAAATGTCACATCTGGAGGAATCCTGGCACCATCCCTATGGTGAAGCATGGTGGTGGCAGCATCATGCTGTGGGAATGTTTTTTTCAGCGGCAGGGACTGGGAGACTAGTCAGGATCGAGGGAAAGATGAACGGAGCAAAGTACAGAGAGATCCTTGAAGAAAACCTACTCCAGAGCGCTCAGGACCTCAGACTGGGGCGAAGGTTCACCTTTCAGTAGCAAAACGACCCTAAGCAGAGCCAAGACAACGCAGGAGTCTCTGAATGTCGTTGAGTGGCCCAGCCAGAGCCCGGGCTTGAACCCGATCTAACATCTCTGGAGAGACCTGAAAATAGCTGTGAAGCGATGCTCCCCATCCAACCCGACAGAGCGGAATGGGAGAAACTCCCCAGATACAGGTGTGCCAAGCTTGTAGCGTCATACCCAAGACGAGGCTGTAATCACTGCTAAGGTGCTTCAAGAAAGTACTGAGTAAAAGATGTGAATACTTATGTAAATGTGATAGTGATATTTTTTGCAACATTTTCTAATAATCTGTTTTTGCTTTGTCATTAAGGAGTATTGTGTGTAGATTGATGAGGGGAAAAATCAATTTAATCAATTTTAGAATAAGACTAATGTAACAAAATGTGGAAAAGGTCAAGGGGTCTGAATACATTCTAAATGCACTCTATATAGAATAATAATACTACGGTGCTAGGTGAAGTGTTTCCTTCTCCATGACCCCTTGTTTCATATACATCCTTTAAAGTAGTACCATTCAGTGGAAAGATGATCATCCCATCACAATGTATATAAGGGACTTTTTTTTCTATACAAACGTGTTTTTTCCCATATTTACTTTGCAGTTAACATTAAATTGAGACATTTTGGGGGAAAGTTTGTCTACCCAGAAGACAGTTGTTATCTTCATCATCGCTAACTGACTACATGAAGTAAATGATAGACAAACATACGCACCACACAGGCAATATGGCTGGAAATGAATTGGTAGATATTCTTACCTTTGGCTTTTTAAGCTAACTGTGACAAACTAGTCAATGTGGATTAGATAGTAGTCGGGAGCTTGAGGTGTCTGATACGTGTGAGATTTGTTCATGACAGTTTGCGGTGGAAAACGTGAAAAATACATTCAGAATTGTTTGGCGAGCTACTCATAGGTGGGCTCCGAGCTTACTGGTAGCTCACGATGGACCTGTAGGAGACCCTTGTGCTACAAGATGAATTGATGGACCACGTCAAATTGACTAGCTAGTTACAGTAGCTAACGACAGAGCACATCAATTTGGCTAGTTAACGAGCTAACTGTCAGGGGATAAACTAGAAAGTTATTTCCAAATATTGCTTGATTTGGTAACAGATACCTATACCAGGGCGAGTTAAAACGCAAATACTTGCAAATGTCAAGCTCTTCCAAAAAAAGCCTAATCTCTCAACAAGCAAGATAAATGACAAGTTGTTTGCTTAGCTAGCTACATGCCAAATAGATAGGCTACCCTCCCTCAAGTATCTGAAAATACAGGAAAGGATGTTTTTTGCTGTAACTGATGATCGAGCTAAATGTCTGGGGACGTGGTGGTCTAATGTAAAAGCAGTAGGATGGTTAGTTACCTGTACCTTGGCTGGCCCTCTGAATTGGTTGTTCCTCCCCCTGCTACCAGACCTGGAGCCTGAACCAGGTCTAGAGCCAGAGCTGGGCCTGGACCCTGTACTGCCATTACTACTGTGATCCCACTCATCCTGCAGGGAGGGGGGGGGGGGTGGAGACAGACAGAGATAGATAGTGGGTGGAAGAGGGATTAAGATCAATACCATATCAAATCCTCCTTTGCAGAAAACACAGAACATGTGATATGCAATGCTGATTGTATTGTCAATAAGACACATTTCTATTATCTATGAGGGAGGACAGTGGAGAGTAAGGATCCAATATATTCCCATCCACAGTTCGTGGTTAGCAGCGGTGTGGGGTAATAAATTGAGATAGGTCTGTAATTATCTATCAGGCAGGTCTGTGTCTGCTGCTGAGTCTGAAGACCATTTACATGATGAATGTTACCATGAGCACTGAGTGAGGGAGGAAGAGAAAAAAGCGAGGGAGAGAGAGGTGTGGGTGGAGGGAGGGGCGTTGGTCATGTTGGTTAGCAAGGGAGAAGGAGAATGCTGACAGGGCTGGTAACCCCGAGCAACCACAGCTCCCCATGGCCATTCTGACTCAGTGCCGCTAAGCACAACTGACTGCTGCTGGCTGAATAAAGGTTGCAGCAGCCAGTGACTGTTTTGTCCCAATGGTCACAGTCTGGCCCCATACACTAGTACAGGCTGGCTGGCTGCATGCATACATACAGGTTGACAAATAGAGCAGCTAGACAGTGCCTTGGTTCAGTGGATGGACAGACACACACACACACACACACACACCTCTTAACCCTACTACAGACAGACTGCCTGCCTGACTGGCTGCCTGGGGTATTCCGCTAACCCCTGGTGAGCCGTTCCCCCTCATTTATATCCAGTCTGTGTGTGTACATTCCTCATAGCAGTTTTAGACAACCTCCCAGTTTCACAAAAAAAAAAAAAAAAAAGTTTCTCCCAGATGAACACAACCCAGACCCACAACACTGTACGCAGATACCACACAGAGAGACTCAATAGGCCAGGCCAGAAAGTCATGTTCTCTGTTCATTCAATTTCATGTCATTTGATTATTTCATCAGTGCCTCTAACAAAGTCATTTGTCAGACGTCACGCAGCCGCCTTATCCCACCAAATGACAGCCTGGTGCTTGGGAAAGGAAAAAATATATATCAGGCAATGATACAAATAATAATGTGTCTCCCCTTTTCCTCCCTCTCCTTTTTCATTAGCCCACAGTAACAGCTGAGAGGGAGAAAGACTAAAGCTGCGACTCCCTATCGGCCCTGGTCAAAAGTAGTGCATTTCTAGGGATTAGGGTGCCATTGGGACTTCAGTCTAGGCTAAAATCAATACATCCTCACAAGGGCCTGATCAGCATCTGAATAGCTCTCTGTTTCTGGGATAGATATGGGAGCAACATGAGTCATGACTGTGCAGATTGAGATGGAAGTGAAAACTAGGTCCTCTGTGATCCCAGAGAAGTCAAGTTACACTGCTATCCTGAAACTGCTGTCATCAAATCTCTTCCTCGGAAACCGACACACCCCAGACACTCTAACCCTCAGTCTTTACCTGACTAAAACCAACCCAACTGTCCACAAGACAGCCTCAAGTCACTCTGTGTACAAACAAGGGCTTAGAAAGGGCTCCAACTGCTTAGTTCAAATGAAAGTGAAGCAAAGAAGCAGATGACTGAATCAGTGCCTAGAAGACCAGAGGGCAGGCTGCAGAAGCAGCCCAGCGTCTGCTTCACTCTCTCTCCAGCAAACAAATATAAAATCTTTCTTTCAACCTCAGGTCACCTCGCTATACAGTATCAATGTATTGTTACCATACACAACCGATAGGCCGAACTATAGAATCATTTTTACATGCACATACTAACCATGTCAGGTCATTGACTGGAGCAAAATCAAAACCTTACCTTACTCAAAGCCATCGCAGTTTATGTAAGTATCAGAGCCTGAGGAAGCTTGTATGTAGCCGAAACAGCATTCCTGGTTATGGGGAAGCCCCTAAGGCAAGGGTCTCCAACCTTTTCTAGCATGAGAGCTACTTTTAAATAAGCAAATAGGAACAATCTTCTCCTCTACCCTGCAATGTGTCCCCGGGCCCTTGGTGTAAAAGAAATGTGTTTTCTGTCAATATACCCAGTAAAATAGTGGTTAATAAACTTTATTTGGAATGGCAGGCCCCATAAAATGCTCTATTGTATTTTTCTAAATTCTGTTCTGGGTCCGCCCCCCCCCCCCCAACTCTCAATATTATTATTATTATTATTCACAGAGAAACAAGGTAAACATTTGGTTCATATAGATAAATATTTGCATTGCAAATCCCATTTAATTGTGTATCTAGTAAGAGGAATGTGTCAGTCGAGTGAGGTTTCTCCTGTTAGGCCTACTGCTGTGGCACATTATGGGAGAGTTTGCAAAACAATTGATACAAATAATGATGATATAGTTCTGTCAGGTAAGCCTATTTTGTATTTCGTTGAGAAGGTTTTTGTGGAAAACATCTCTGTCTACCCCATTGAGCTACCCACAAGACGGTTATCCTTAGCATCGATACACACGGAGTGATAAAACGCACGCACCAGATAGGGGCAATATTGTGTTACTTATCTTGCGTTCTGTGCTACAGCCAGGGTATATGCAGCAGTTTGGGCCGCCTGGCTCGTTGCGAACTGTGTGAAGACCATTTCTCCCTAACAAAGACAGCCAACTTCGCCAAACGGGATGATTTAACAAAAGCGCATTTACAAAAAAAAACAATCGTTGGACGACTATACCTAACCATAAACACCAATGCCTTTCTTAAAATCAATACACAGAAGTATATATTTTTAAACCTGCATATTAAGTGAAAATAAATGTATGTTAGCAAGCAATATTAACTACGGAAATTGTGTCACTTCTCTTCGTTCATTGCACATTGAGTCAGGGTATATGCAACAGTTTGGGCCGCCAGGTTTGTTACGAACTAATTTGCCAGAATATTACATAATTATGACATAACATTGAAGGTTGTGCAATGTAACAGCAATATTTAGACTTACGGATGCCACCCGTTATTATTAATGACCTAAGGCTCGTATTTCTGTGTTATTATATTATAATTAAGTCTATGATTGATAGAGCAGTCTGTCAACTCCCGAGATTTGGCTGGCAATACTAAAGTACCTATTAGAACATCCAATAGTCAAAGGTATATGAAATACAAATGGTATAGAGAGAAATAGTCCTATAATAACTAAAACCTAAAACTTCTTACCTGGGAATATTGAAGACTCATGTTAAAAAGGAACCACCAGCTTTCATATGTTCTCATGTTCTGAGCAAGGAACTTAAACGTTAGCTTTTTAACATGACACATATTGCACTTTTACTTTCTTCTCCAACACTATTTTTTGCATTACTTAAACCAAATTGAACATGTTTCATTATTTATTTGAGACTAAATTGATTTTATTGATGTATTATATTAAGTTAAAATAAGTGTTCATTCAGTATTGTTGTAATTGTCATTATCACAAATATATATATACATTTTTTTTAAGTCTGATTAATCGGCATCAGCTTTTTTTGGTCCTCCAATAATCGGCATCGGCGTTGAAAAAAAATCGGTCGGTCGACCTCTACCACACATCATTGGTTGAAACAGGAGGAGACAGAGAGAGCCAGAGACGTGTGTGTCTCCCTGCACCCTGTGCTAGCAGACACGGGCAAATACACTCTGCCACGTCGTCGTTGCAAACAGGCACAGACAAACACAAAGCCGGAGGCGGCACACGGGGGAAACCCCATCCACCGGACTAGAAGAACCCTGGCTATGAAGTCAGCATTCAGAAACATAACTGAACACGCCCCTGTTCTCAGCTATACAACCGGGCTACAACCCCCTATATTCCACCACTGACAGAACAACACCTACTTGTACCGTGATATTCCAGGGTAGTTCGCTATGCAAACACACTAGCACCATAAAGCCCATGCAAATAGGAGGAGGATTAGTGAGAGAGGTTTCAATTTATGATCAGCCAGTATGGATATGTTATCAGCCCAGCTGCCAGCATGCCCGGTGGAAACTCACACCTACATTTTGCAAGTGACAAACACTTGTCTACATCCATCCTACACATCAGCAGAGCCTCAAAATGAGATACATCGTAGGCAAAGCTGCCATCATCAGAGATTAAATAAGTTGAATTCAAAATGCATCTGGTCTCTTTTAGCATGGAGCTTGCTTATTTATGACGGTTGTGTCCTAAGGGCATTTGCTATATGACCAAAGAAGTAGACACCCAATGAAACAGCAGTAATGTGCAGTATGTATGCATGTCTGACTGGAGCCATATGTTAGTAACCTTGGCTATCATTGAGATCTGGTTTCCCCCTCATCAATGATCGTACATGAAGGTTCAGCACAGCTGTGTGTTGTGTGTAGACCTTCAGCCAGCCAGCATTTCCTCCAGAATTCAGACACATCATACACAGTCCAAACACTCACTGGTTTGGTGGAGCCCCTCCCCCACGAGGGTGACCAACTCCCGTCTTTCTTGTCATTGCAGTCCTCTGTCCACTAGGTCAGAGGGAGGGAGAGAGAGAGGGGAAAAATTGGAATGACAATTACTCAACACTATTTTGTGATGATGATGGAAAGAAAGACGTTTACAAATCTCTCCTTCTCCACCCTCTGCCAGCTGGTCAACGTTTTGTGAATGTTGCTCAGCTGGCAATGCATCCCATGAGGTAAACTAGCCTGTTTTCTGTGCACGCACAAGAGCCACCAAGTATTGGTTTTAGAGTTACAGTGCCTTCGGAAAGTATTCACACCCCTTGACTTTTTCCACAGTCACGTTACAGCCTTATTCCAACTTAATTACAAAATAAATCAATCTACACACAATACCCCATAATGACAAAGCAAAAACAGGTTTAGAAAAATGTGCAAACGTATTAAAAATAAAAAACGGAAATATCTTATTTACATAGGTGTTCAGACCCTTTGCTACGAGACTCGAAATTGAGCTCAGGTGCATCCTGTTTCCATTGATCATCCTTGAGCCGTTTCTACAACTTGATTGGAGTCAAACTGTGGTAAATTCAATTGATTGGACATGATTTGGAAAGACACACGTCTATATAAAGTCCCACAGTTGAAAGTGCATGTCAGAGCAAAAACCAAGCCATGCGGTCAAAGGAATTGTCCGAAGAGCTCAGAGACATGATTGTGTCGAGGCACAGATCTGGGGAAGGGTAAAGAAAAAACATTTCTGCAGAATTGAAGGTCCCCAACAACACAGTGGCCTTCATCATTCTTAATATTGAAGTAGTTTGGAACCACCAAGACTCTTCCTAGATCTGGCAACCTGGCCAAACTCAGCCATCGGGGGAGAAGGAACATGGTCAGGGAGGTGACCAAGAACCCGATGGTCGGCCTCCCGGGTGGCACAGTGGTTAAGGGCGCTGTGCCACCAGAGACTCTGGGTTAGCGCCCAGGTTCTGTCGCAACCGGCCGCGACCGGGAGGTCCGTGGGGCGACGCACAATTGGTCTAGCGTCGTCCGGGTTAGGGAGGGTTTGGCCGGTAGGGATATCCTTGTCTCATCGCGCACCAGCGACTCCTGTGGCTGGCCGGTCTCAGTGCACGCTAACCAAGGTGGCCAGGTGCTTCCTCCGACACATTGGTGCGGCTGGCTTCCAGGTTGGATGCGAGCTGTGTTAAGAAGCAGTGCGGCTTGGTTGGGTTGTGTATCGGAGGACGCATGACTTTCGACCTTCGTCTCTCCCGAGCCCGTACGGGAGTTGTAGCGATGAGACAAGATAGTAGCTACTAACAATTGGATACCACGAAATTAGGGAAAAAAGGGGGGTAAGATTTCACACACACACACACACAAACTAAAGAAAAAAGAACCCTATGGTCACTCTGACAGAGCTCTAGAGGTCCTCCGTGGACATCGGAGAACCTTCCAGAAGGACAACCATCTCTGCTGCACTCCACCAAATCAGGCCTTTAGGGTAGTGGCCAGACGGAAGACACTCCTCAGTAAAAGGCACATGACAGCCCACTTGGAGTTGCCAAAAGGCACCTAAAGACCCTCAGACTATGAGAAACAAGATTCTCTGGTCTGATGAAACCAAGAGTGAACTCTCAGGTCTGAATGCCAAGTGTCACATCTGGAGTAAATCTGGCATCATCACTACGGTGAAGCATGGTGGTGGCAGCATCATGCTGTGGGGATGTTTTTTTTTCCACGTTCAAGGCAAAGATGAACGGAGCAAAGTATAGAGATCCTTGATGAAAACCTGTTCCAGAGCACTTAGGACCTCAGACTGGGGCGAAGGTTAACCTTCCAACAGGGCAATAAGCCTTAGCACACAACCAAGACAACTCAGGAGTGGCTTTGGGACAAGTCTCTGAATGTCCTTGAGCAGCACAGCCCGAGCCCAGACTTGAACATGATCTAACATCTCTGGAGAGACCTGAAAATACTTGTGCAGCAATGCTCCCCATCCAACCTGACAGAGCTTGAGAGGATCTGCAGAGAGGAATGGGAGAAACTCCCCAAATACAGGTGTGCCAAGCTTGTAGCGTCACACCCAAGAAGACTCAGGGCTGTAATCACTGCCAAAGGTGCTTCAACTAAGTACTGAGTAAAGGGTCTGAATACTGAGTAAATGTGATATTTCAGTTTTTTATTTTTTATAAATGTGCAACATTTCAAAAAACATGTTTTTCTTTGTCATTATGGTGTATTGTGTGTAGATTGATTAAGGGGAATAAAAAACAATTGAATCAATTATTGTAAACTAATCCTGCATCGCTAATTATTGGTTTATTAACAAACAACGATGTGCAGTCATGTTACCTAGCTAGCTAACAACCTGGTAACTTGACAGTAGGTTTAGGCACAGGCAAAAAGGAAAAGGGTTTGATACTCATAAGATGTGCTTCAAAATGGTAGGATTCATATAGGTCTAATGCAAGCCTAAACTAAATCAAAAATCCATTTATTTCTGGGGCTTCTTAAATTGTTTGGTGCCTACAAGTACAAGTTTTACAAGTTGGCAGCAGTCGGTCTGTTTGTGGGAGAGCGAGAGAGTGGAGTGTGTGTTTATGAGAGTGAGGGAGACAGAGAGACAGAGAGAGTATGTGTGTCATGTATATCACAGGAGGTCATGGCACCTTAATTAGGGAGGACGGGCTCGTGGTAATGGCTGTAGCATAATGGTATCAAAGACATGGTTTCTATGTGTTTGATTCCATTCGATCCATTATGAGCCATCCTCCCTTCAGCAGCCTACACTAAAGGCCGGCCGATTAATCGGAATGGCCGATTAATTAGGGGCGATTTCAAGTTTTCATAACAATCGGAAATCGGTATTTTTGGCCACCAATTTGGCCAATTTTATTTTTTACCCCTTTATTTATCATTTATTTAACTTGGCAAGTCAGTTAAGAACACATTCTTATTTTCAATGACTGCCTAGGAACGGTGGGTTAACTTCCTTGTTCAGGGGCAGAATTACAGATTTTTACCTTGTCAGCTCGGGGATTCAATCTTCAAACCTTACAGTTAACTAGTCCAACGCTCTAACCACCTGATTACATTGCACTCCACAAGGAGACTGCCTGTTACGCGAATGCAAGGTAAGTTGCTAGATAGCATTAAAGTTATCTTATAAAAAACAATCAATCATAATCACTAGTTAAACTACTAATTTCATCAACCATGTGTAGTTATCTAGCGTGTCCTGCGTTGCATATAATCGATGCGGTGCGTTTTCACAAAAAAGGACTGTCTTGCTCCAATGTGTACCTAACCATGAACATCAATGCCTTTCTTAAAATCAATACACAAGTATATATTTTTAAACCTGCATATTTAGTTCATATTGCCTGCTAACCTGGCTCGTTGCGAACTCTGTGAAGACTATTTCTTCCTAACAAAGACAGCCAACCTAGCCAAACGTGGGATGATCTAACAAAAGCGTATTTGCGAAAAAAGCACAATCGTTGAACGACTGTACCAAACCATAAACATCAACGCCTTTCTTAAAATCAATACACAGAACTATATATTTTTAAACATGCATATTTTGCTAAAAGAAATCCAGGTTAGCAGGCAATATTAACCAGGTGAAATTGTGTCACTTCTCTTGCGTTCATTGCACGCAGAGTCAGTGTATATGCAACAGTTTGGGCCACCTAATTTGCCAGAATTTTACATAATTATGACATAACATTGAAGGTTGTGCAATGTAACAGGAATATTTAGATTTATGGATGCCACCCGATAGATAATATACGGAACCTTTCCGTATTTTACACTGACAGAATAAACGTCTTGTTTTCGAGATGATAGTTTCCAGATTCGACCATATTAATGACCTAAGGCTCGTATTTCTGTGTGTTATTATGTTATAATTAAGTCTATGATTTGATAGAGCAGTCTGACTGAGCGATGGTAGGCAACAGCAGGCTCGTAAGCATTCATTCAAACAGCACTTTCATGCGTTTTGCCAGCAGCTCGTTGCTGTGCTTCGAGCATTGAGCTGTTTATGATTTCAAGCCTATCAACTCCGGAGATCAGGATGGTGTAACCGATGTGAAATGGCTATATAGTTAGCGGGATGCTCGCTAATAGCGTTTCAAATGTCACTCGCTCTGAGACTTGGAGTAGTTGTTCCCCTTGCTCTGCAAGGGCCGCGGCTTTTGTGGAGCGATGGGTAATGCTGCTTCGAGGGTGGCGATTGTCGATGTGTTCCTGGTTCGAGCCCAGGAAGGGGCGAGGAGAGGGACGGAAGCTATACTGTTACACTGGCAATACTAAAGTGCCTATAAGAACATCCAATAGTCAAAGGTATATGAAATACAAATTGTATAGAGAGAAATTGTCCTATAATTCCTATAATAACTACAACCTAAAACTTCTTACCTGGGAATATTGAAGACTCATGTTAAAAGGAACCACCAGCTTTCATATGTTCTCAAGTTCTGAGCAAGGAACTTAAACGTTAGCTTTCTTACATGGCAAATATTGCACTTTTACTTTCTCCTCCAACACTGTTTTTGCATTATTTAAACCAAATTGAACATGTTTCATTTTATTTGAGGCTAAATTGATTTTATTGATGTATTATATTAAGTTACAATAAGTGTTCATTCAGTATTGTTGTAATTGTCATTATTACAAATACATTTTTTTATTCATAAATCGGCCGATTAATCGGTATCGGCTTTTTTGGTCCTCCAATAATCGGTATCGGCGTTGAAAAATAATAATCGGTCGACATCTAGCCTACACTGATGAATATTCCTTCCTACCATTCCGCCAACCAATATGAGCAAATCAGCCGTTCTATGCAGTATTCTACTATACACTGAACAGTGTGAAGTTTAATGTAATGTGTTGTATTAAGTAGAAGTGTGAATTTCAGTGACAGGTTTTTGGAGAACGGGGGACGGAGCGAACAGGATGCTCGGCCACAGATTTTTTTTCCACCATGGTATCGCGATACTATTTGGTATCTTCGTACTTCGTCTGATATTGTATCGTTTGTCAAAATGTTGGTATCGTGACAAGCCTAGACTACTTGTATCAGCATCAATGTTGCCACTCTGGTCCCGTTTAGCATTAGCCTTAGCTAACCTGTGAAATGTGAGACTGGGGTTTGTTGTCTCCGTCCAGGTACGTCTCGTTTTTGTCTCCCAGAAGGCCTTGCACCTGGTACTCCAGCACGTAGCTGTCGATGAAGCGCTCCAGCTCCTCAATCTCCTGTGAGCGCGTGCTGCCCGCCTCTGAGGACGCGGACGCCACCGACGAGTTTTCCATGGCAACCTGCTGCCTGCCCGCCGGCGGGGGAGGGAGGAGAGGACCTGCAGAGAGGTGCAGGAGAAATGGCTGGTTAGTAGAGAGATCAAAACAAAAACATGCATATCCACTTAAAACCACCATGTTGAGTCAAGAAGCTATAAGTGTGTCATTCAGACGGATAGTTCAATCATTTTCATTCAAGAAAAGCTCATTCAAAAACATCCATTAAGAAAATGTCAAATAGACATTGTCAGACCTCTCAGAAGACTGAACGCAAAATCCAAACCACTCCCATTCAGGGCAGAGCAGTAATAACACCACTCCATCAGCAGGGGAGGCATAGTGTGTTTACATCCCAAACAGAGTTGGCCTTCAGTCCTACTGCTACGCCCAGGCCCAGCAGGCAGCAGAACCACAGTCTAGTCACAGTCGGTCTGTCTCACCTCCTAACCTTGTCCCCAGACCAGAGCTAGACATAGTCAGTTATGAAACAGGACAGCTTTGTCTCTCTGCAGGGGTTTTACCAGGCACTAACTCAGCCATGGCTCGTTGGCCAAAGCCTATGGGGATATCAAACACCCAAATGAAGGTATGTAGTAAACACAGGCTTAGCAGATCTTACACGTTTTGTTCTATGAAAATCTTCAACAGCTAACAACACTTTTTGTGAATTGGGAAACATTTATGTAATCCAAACAAGCACATAAAGACCTCATATTCATACAGGTCGTGTTAACACACTGATATTATGTCATAGAACAAAACGTTTAAAGATCTCCTATAAGCCTCAGACCTTATTTTCCCTATTCATTTCCCCATAGGAATGGCTGAACGAACCAAAGGTAACTAATTTCAGTTTTTTAGGACTACAAGATAGCGAGCTCTATGCCTTTCACCCTGCCTGTGTTGTCTCTCTTGCCGTGATCTATTTTTTTATTTTTAATCCCAGCCCCCATCCCGCAGGAAGTCTCTCGCTTTTTGGTATTATCGTCATTATAAAGAAGATGTTGTTATTAACTGACTTGCCTAATTAAATAAAAGGTTAAATAAAAATTCAAAAAAATATATTTAAAAAATTCATCTTTCCTTCACTTTCTCTCCCTCTTCCCAACTCTACCTCTCCTTCCCTGTGTTTTATCTGACAGTGAAGTGGCTGTTGGTGGTCACATGACTAAGGCCTTCTGCTAAGCTTCTTTACACCACTGCCCTGCCTGAGCACTGGGCATGCCACGCAAGAGGATTTACTATGGCAGCAGAGCAGCCTGAATAGTGGTATAGTAGTAGGCCTGTGTTGAGACTGCCTGAGGCAGTTGTATGTAGGCTACTCTCAACCAATTAAAGGGGGGTAAATGCAGACTCATTTTGTTCTTTACAACGGACATTAGCCTACTACACAGACTGATTAACGCTTCTTGTTCCTGTAATTTGACGTACTAATGCTCTGATCCTCATTCTATTGCTGCTATACCTATAGGTTTTAATCTCGCTGTGTGTAGATATGATCCACTAATCTGGGGCCTGATTAGCCTAGCTAGTGAGGCTAATGCTAACTCCACTGATGGCTACACATTCACCAGTTGACCACATTAAAAGTAGACTGGCTGAAGCGACTCACGTGGTCCACAGCGAGGGAGAGCTGTGACACAATGGTCTGAACAGGAGTCCGTTAGCCCAGTATTCGCTAGTGATGGGAGGGGGGTGTATAGTTAAATATAGGGATATTATTTTGGATGAAACATCTTATTGTATTGACAATATCGCAATATAATTTTGGCGCTAGACAGCTGTACATGCACCAAAATGCCAGTATTTTTCCTTCATAGCTTGTTCTCCATCTTTTTAAATAGGGAGCCAATTTATTTTTCCGCACTTTTCTTTCCATGACTGATCAAAACACGTTTTGTCATGGCTCTGTCTTGTCCATCTGCAGCAGAAATATGGAGAGCATTGTTTTTTTTGGGACATCAAAGTATCGAATCACAATGCATACAGCAGAGGCATTCAACTCTTACCCTACGAAGTCCAGAGCCGGCTGGTTTTCTGTTATACCTGAATTAATTACACTCACCTGGTCACACGGGTCTAAATAGTGCCCGTTTAAGAAAATAATGGGGGGAAAAAAGCAGTGGAACCTGCTTCGAGGTCCAGAGTTGAGTTTGAGGGGCATATAGAATCTTAAGAATCGCAATTCATATCGTATCAGCACCGAAGTATCAAGATAATATTGTATCGTGAGGTCCCTGGCAATTCCCAGCCCTAATAAGAACCAAAGCGTTGGTCAGTGTCCCGGTGATCCTAATTACACGTAAAAATATAAAAATGCAACAAAGATTTTAGAGTTACATATAAGGAAATCAGTCAATAGAAATAAATTCATTAGGCCCTAATCTATGGATTTCAAATGAATGGGAATACATAAATCTGTTGGTCACAGATACCTTTAAAAAAAGTAAGTGCATGAATCAGTGGTGTGACCACAATTTGCCTCATGCAGCGCGGCACATCTTCGCATAGAGTTGATCAGGCTGTTGATTGCAGCCTGTGGAATGTTGTCCCACTCTTCAATAGATGTGCAAAGTTGCTGGATATTGGCCATTCCACTTGATCTGCTGATAAAATTTAGGGAGCCTTGTTTTCAGATTAGTGTTGTTAAAATCCCCAGCTACAATAAAAGCAGCCTCAGGATATGTGGTTTCCAGTTTACATAGAGTCCAATGAAGTTCTTTCAGGGACGTTGAGGTGTCTGCTTGTGTGTGTGTGTGGGGGGGGGATATACACCGCTGTGATAATAATCGAAGAGAATTCTCTTGGTAGATAATGCGGTCGGCTCCCTCATGTGGTACCCTTCCTGCAGGCTCATCCTGACATGACAATGCCACCAGCCATACTGCTCGTTCTGTGCGTGATTTCCTGCAAGACAGGAATGTTAGTGTTCTGCCATGGCCAGCGAAGAGCCCAGATCTCAATCCCATTGAGCAGGTCTGGGACCTGTTGGATCGGAGGGTGAGGGATAGGGCTGGGGACATTCCCCTCAGAAATGTCCGGGAACTTGCAGGTCCTTGGTGGAAGAGTGGGGTAACATCTCACAGCAAGAACTGGGAATTCTGGTGCAGTCCATGAGGAGGAGATGCACTGCAGTACTTAATGCAGCTGGTGGCCACACCAGATACTGACTGTTACTTTTGATTTTGACCCCCCTTTGTTCAGGGACACATTATTCAATTTCTGTTAGTCTCATGTCTGTGGAACTTGTTCAGTTTATGTCTCAGTTGTTGAATCTTATGTAAATACACATGTTAAGTTTGCTGAAAATAAACGCAGTTGTCAGTGAGAGCACATTTCTTTTTTTGCTGAGTTTATAAACATATTTACCACTTCTTAGACTTGCTTTCAATAAGAATGAAAGATCAATAAATCATATTTATGTGAATTTGGTCAGGTCGCCCAAAAATATATATATTGCATCTTTAAGAATGCTTCCTAGAAGCACTCTATTCAGACGCGCACGCACACCCTGCTGCTGCAGGTAGGATGAAATTATATTTCTTGTTTTCAACTAGCGCCGGCTGTCGGCTATGCAGCTGATTAGACTCATTTTCAGCCAGGCACTTTCCCACTTAAATTAACTTGGCTACTTTTCAATTCGCTAGCCAGAAAAAAAGTCTGTCAAGCCTTCTCCCACTAGAATGAACATTATGCATCTTCTAGTGATCTATTGATAGGACAGGCGTGTGTCAGTCACAAAGTGAGCGATGATGGGGAAACACTGCTGGTTTGACAGTGCGCTTGTCGGTCCCGCCTCTCGGTACCTGGGTGTGTGTGTGTTGTGTGTGCTGTGGTTGCAGTCAAATTCCTCTACACGCAGGAAGAGAGCATGAATTTGTATGTCCCATAATGTGAGTGAATTTGCTTCCCACATATAATGTGGAAACAATAAGTCGAAATCCATTTAGGCCATTGTTTTCTGGCACATTAGTTTATTTTCTTTCACGTGCAGATTCTGACACTAGCGCTGGCCAGTAAAAACGCGTCGGGCCAGTGGATCTCGACAGTTCAACATTTACCTACTCTGTTGCAGTGTTAATGTCATGCTATTTGAATTTGAGCATATGATTGGCAGTTCATTCAAGCGCCACATAAGAATAAATACTCACCGAAAGGCAAATGGACATTATGGCCGAAATTATTTAGGCCTATGACACACGTAGGCTTGTAAACATAACAAAAATCATATATATATATGAAATTAAGTGTATTTAATGTAGTGTATTTAACCTTTAATTGTATAACAATGCTTATTTTGAGATGATTTTTGTTGTGTTTTCTCAAAATAAGCATTGTTGTACAATGAATACAATGCACTGCATTTAATTTCATACAGTCAGCAAAAATCTAATGAATGCAGGGCTTGTGAAGTTATACCTAGGCTAAATATAAGCCTTCCACAACCATATGAACCACTAATAATTTGATGAATTTATCAAAATAGTTTAACTTGCTTTTTTGTGCAATAATCACTGATCTGGCTTTCAAGTCTATGAAAATGCCATTTTTTACAACAGTGACTAGAACCAACTAGAACCATGCATAATGCACATTCACTAATAATGAATAACTTCTTGCATCGAAAATTATCACGTCTCACCAACAATCTGTCAAGCCCATATGCTAGTGTTTTTGCCAGCTAATCTTTATATTTTAAGTTAGGCCAACTTGATTTATTTAAGTTAGGCCAACAGTCTCCAAGGTGGCATAGCAGTTCAGACGTCTTTTGTCCTCGTCTTGTCGTGTCCTGTATATATATATATTTACAACTTTTTCACATACATTTTATTTTTATTTTCCATCAACTCATCTTCAAAACACTCTCCTGCAACCCGCCTCACCAATGTATATTTATAAAAAAGTATTATTTACCTCAGATCTGTAATCCTCCAAGAAGCTAGCCAGAAACTCCAAGAAGCTAGCCTGAAACTAGCCAGAAGCTAATCCAGAAGCTAGTTCAGAAGCTAGTTAGCTCCTTTACTGGCAAATCGTTTTGTGGTCATCAGCTATCCTTTAGCTCGAAAATCTATCGCCAGTTCTGTACGGCGCAGCGCGGCTCGGAACGGAACATACCGGACCAATTTTTCTCTCCATGTCCCTGGACATTCATACCCGGATCTCACAGCTAGCTAGCTGCTATCCGTGTGACCATCGGAGCTAGCAAGCTCCGTCAATCACTCCTGAGTTCCATCAATCACACCTGGGCTGCAGTCACCTATCCGGACCCGTTTTACTGCCTTCGCGGAGCCCCACCGGGCCTTCACAACTGGACTGCCGACGTTATCTACCCGAAGGAGTTATTCGGCCGGCTCCTCCGTCGCGACGTTACCTGAACGCCCATCTGCGGCCTGCTAACCGTTAGCTGTCTTACCGGCTGCTATCTGAATAGACAATCGGACAATTTTTTTATTATTATTTTTTTTAAATTATTTTTTAAATTATTATTATTATATTTTCTTCTTGGGCCTCTATAACTATATCTATTGTTTTTATTTTTGTTGTTGTTGTGTGATTTGGATTAATCCCCTCTACCACACGGAACCCCACTAATCTACTGACGGAACGTAAGGGGTGGCTAACAGACCTCCATCCTATGCTAGCTTGCTACCGATGCCCTGGCTAGCTGTCTAAATCACCAACCAACCTCTCCACTCACCGGACCCTTTTGATCACTCGACTAAGCATGCCTATCCTTA
The DNA here is from genome assembly GCF_002021735.2 of Oncorhynchus kisutch. Taxonomy (NCBI): domain Eukaryota; kingdom Metazoa; phylum Chordata; class Actinopteri; order Salmoniformes; family Salmonidae; genus Oncorhynchus; species Oncorhynchus kisutch. The sequence goes on from NC_034196.2 coordinate 6,645,180, forward strand.
ATGTCAATATGTCTTGTCCATTTCTGTTCTGGTTAGTGTTTATTGGCTTATTTCACTGTAGAGCCTCTAGTCCTGCTCACTATACCTTATCCAACCTATTAGTTCCACCACCCACACATGCAATGACATCTCCTGGTTTCAACGATGTTTCTAGAGACAATATCTCTCTCTTCATCACTCAATACCTAGGTTTACCTCCACTGTATTCACATCCTGCCATACATTTGTCTGTACATTATACCTTGATGCTATTTTATCGCCCCCAGAAACCTCCTTTTACTCTATGTTCCAGACGTTCTAGACGACCAATTCTCATAGCTTTTAGCCGTACCCTTATTCTACTCCTCCTATGTTCCTCTGGCGATGTAGAGGTGAATCCAGGCCCTGCAGTGCCTAGCTCCACTCCTATTCCCCAGGCGCTCTCTTTTGACGACTTCTGTAACCGTAATAGCCTTGGTTTCATGCATGTTAACATTAGAAGCCTCCTCCCTAAGTTTGTTCTATTCACTGCTTTAGCACACTCTGCCAACCCGGATGTTCTAGCTGTGTCTGAATCCTGGCTTAGGAAGACCACCAAAAATTCTGAAGTTTTAATTCCAAACTACAACATTTTCAGACAAGATAGAACTGCCAAAGGGGGCGGTGTTGCAATCTACTGCAAAGATAGCCTGCAGAGTTCTGTCCTACTATCCAGGTCTGTACCCAAACAATTTGAACTTCTACTTTTAAAAATCCACCTCTCTAAAAACAAGTCTCTCACCGTTGCCGCCTGCTATAGACCACCCTCTGCCCCCAGCTGTGCTCTGGACACCATATGTGAACTGATTGCCCCCCATCTATCTTCAGAGTTCGTGCTGCTAGGCGACCTAAACTGGAACATGCTTAACACCCCAGCCATCCTACAATCTAAACTTGATGCCCTCAATCTCACACAAATAATCAATGAACCTACCAGGTACCTCCCCAAAACCTTAAACACGGGCACCCTCATAGATATCATCCTAACCAACTTCCCCTCTAAATACACCTCTGCTGTCTTCAACCAAGATCTCAGCGATCACTGCCTCATTGCCTGCATCCGTAATGGGTCAGCGGTCAAACGACCTCCACTCATCACTGTAAAACGCTCCCTGAAACACTTCTGCGAGCAGGCCTTTCTAATCGACCTGGCCGGGGTATCCTGGAAGGATATTGATCTCATCCCGTCAGTAGAGGATGCCTGGATATTTTTTAAAAATGCCTTCCTAACCATCTTAAATAAACATGCCCCATTCAAGAAATTTAGAACCAGGAACAGATATAGCCCTTGGTTCTCCCCAGACCTGACTGCCCTTAACCAACACAAAAACATCCTATGGCGTTCTGCATTAGCATCGAACAGCCCCCGTGATATGCAGCTGTTCAGGGAAGCTAGAAATCATTATACACAGGCAGTTAGAAAAGCCAAGGCTAGCTTTTTCAAGCAGAAATTTGCTTCCTGCAACACTAACTCAAAAAAGTTCTGGGACACTGTAAAGTCCATGGAGAATAAGAACACCTCCTCCCAGCTGCCCACTGCACTGAAGATAGGAAACACTGTCACCACTGATAAATCCACCATAATTGAGAATTTCAATAAGCATTTTTCTACGGCTGGCCATGCTTTCCACCTGGCTACTCCTACCCCGGACAACAGCACTGCACCCCCAACAGCAACTCGCCCAAGCCTTTCCCCATTTCTCCTTCTCCCAAATCCATTCAGCTGATGTTCTGAAAGAGCTGCAAAATCTGGACCCCTACAAATCAGCCGGGCTAGACAATCTGGACCCTTTCTTTCTAAAATTATCTGCCGAAATTGTTGCCACCCCTATTACTAGCCTGTTCAACCTCTCTTTCGTGTCGTCTGAGATTCCCAAAGATTGGAAAGCAGCTGCGGTCATCCCCCTCTTCAAAGGGGGGGACACTCTTGACCCAAACTGCTACAGACCTATATCTATCCTACCGTGCCTTTCTAAGGTCTTCGAAAGCCAAGTCAACAAACAGATTACCGACCATTTCGAATCTCACCATACCTTCTCTGCTATGCAATCTGGTTTCAGAGCTGGTCATGGGTGCACCTCAGCCACGCTCAAGGTCCTAAACGATATCTTAACCGCCATCGATAAGAAACATTACTGTGCAGCCGTATTCATTGATCTGGCCAAGGCTTTCGACTCTGTCAATCACCATATCCTCATCGGCAGACTCGACAGCCTTGGTTTCTCAAATGATTGCCTCGCCTGGTTCACCAACTACTTCTCTGATAGAGTTCAGTGTGTCAAGTCGGAGGGTCTGCTGTCCGGACCTCTGGCAGTCTCTATGGGGGTGCCACAGGGTTCAATTCTTGGACCGACTCTCTTCTCTGTATACATCAATGAGGTCGCTCTTGCTGCTGGTGAGTCCCTGATCCACCTCTACGCAGACGACACCATTCTGTATACTTCCGGCCCTTCTTTGGACACTGTGTTAACAACCCTCCAGGCAAGCTTCAATGCCATACAACTCTCCTTCCGTGGCCTCCAATTGCTCTTAAATACAAGTAAAACTAAATGCATGCTCTTCAACCGATCGCTACCTGCACCTACCCGCCTGTCCAACATCACTACTCTGGACGGCTCTGACTTAGAATACGTGGACAACTACAAATACTTAGGTGTCTGGTTAGACTGTAAACTCTCCTTCCAGACCCATATCAAACATCTCCAATCCAAAGTTAAATCTAGAATTGGCTTCCTATTTCGCAACAAAGCATCCTTCACTCATGCTGCCAAACATACCCTTGTAAAACTGACCATCCTACCAATCCTCGACTTTGGCGATGTCATTTACAAAATAGCCTCCAATACCCTACTCAACAAATTGGATGCAGTCTATCACAGTGCAATCCGTTTTATCACCAAAGCCCCATATACTACCCACCATTGCGACCTGTACGCTCTCGTTGGCTGGCCCTCGCTTCATACTCGTCGCCAAACCCACTGGCTCCATGTCATCTACAAGACCCTGCTAGGTAAAGTCCCCCCTTATCTCAGCTCGCTGGTCACCATAGCATCTCCCACCTGTAGCACACGCTCCAGCAGGTATATCTCTCTAGTCACCCCCAAGACCAATTCTTTCTTTGGCCGCCTCTCCTTCCAGTTCTCTGCTGCCAATGACTGGAACGAACTACAAAAATCTCTGAAACTGGAAACACTTATCTCCCTCACTAGCTTTAAGCACCAACTGTCAGAGCAGCTCACAGATTACTGCACCTGTACATAGCCCACCTAAAATTTAGCCCAAACAACTACCTCTTTCCCAACTGTATTTAATTTTTATTTATTTATTTATTTTGCTCCTTTGCACCCCATTATTTTTTTATTTCTACTTTGCACATTCTTCCATTGCAAAACTACCATTCCAGTATTTTACTTGCTATATTGTATTTACTTTGCCATCATGGCCTTTTTTTGCCTTTACCTCCCTTCTCACCTCATTTGCTCACATTGTATATAGACTTGTTTATACTGCATTATTGACTGTATGTTTGTTTTTACTCCATGTGTAACTCTGTGTCGTTTTATCTGTCGAACTGCTTTGCTTTATCTTGGCCAGGTCGCAATTGTAAATGAGAACTTGTTCTCAACTTGCCTACCTGGTTAAATAAAGGTAAAATAAAAAAAATAAATAAATAAATTTGCCAGCTAACAAGGTTGAACAGCGGATTTGTTACGAACAACCCCTTCTGTCTGTCTCCAACTATTAGAAAAGCATGTAAGCCTGCCCACTTTTTTCAGATGTTGAAGTCGAGTGGCCTACCTTATTTCTCAGAATGAGAACGAGTTGCCAAATCTTTATACAATAGTTTTTTATGCTTATTGCACATTTAAAATACACTAGACAGCTACTATAACAGTCATTGGCTAAAATACTGTTAGCGGTACATGGTACACCAATGCCGTTCATTGATACTCTCGTTTTAGTGGTATTTGCTCTGCGCGCAATTTGAGTAATTCAGACATAAAAAGGGTATAGTTAGAAAAGTTTACTTCTCTTTTACAGTAAAATAATGTGTTTGTCGACCGATTCTGTTGGACCAAGTCAAATATAAATAGCGAGTTGAATAAATAAATATTAAATAAATATAAATAAATAGCGAGTTTTGGGCCTAAGCTTGTCGCCTGACTTCCCGCCATTGGGACAACGACTCCCATTGTTAGGGCGGAGACGGGCACCTCGTCATTATATACAGATCTCTGATGTAAATAGGAAGGTGCACACATCACAGAGGATCGAAGGAGATGAGACTAAAAATACAACATGAGAACATAAACGCCCATAAAAACAAAAACTTGATTCTTGCGATACAGGCATTTGGAATATCGCGCAAAAACACAAATTCGAATGAATTTGATATCGCCCAGCCCTATTGTATACCCAAATCAAGCTTGACAAGTTGCTATACTCTGACTATAAATGAGGTGGCATGGTGCCTGCGTTACAACAACATGGAAATGAGAAGACCACATGTTTGGAAAGAAAATGCTTTTCAGCCCTCTCTCTCTATATATGCCTGGTAACACCACAGTGTGAGTAAACAGTCCTGTGTGAGTATGCATCTAAATCTGCTAGCTTTGGTCTGGATAGAGGATGTCATAGCTGTACTGAGGGGCTTGTGGGGGCAACAGGCAGAAGTGGGGGGCCCACCTTCACATGCAGTCTTAGGTGTGACAATGGGAGCATTGTTCCTCCAGTTTGACCTCTTGTGGGGCATTGGGAGCAGGGACTAGGACAGGGGTGTGCAGGCCTGGCAGCAGCCCCACTGGGCTTCCATAGAATTTGTTCTTAACTGACTTGCCGAGTTAAATAAAGGTTAAATAAATACATTTAAAAAGTTAGCCTAAGCTATATGTCAACAAAGGAGGATGATATCACAACCAAACTTTGTCACAGGAAGGTCCTAGGTAGTTACTATCCCAGCATAGCCACAGCGGTCAGGGAACAAAGGACGAATAAACAAAGGTCTTTGGTGGAATTAGTGTAACTATTACCATTATTTTTAAGCCAGAGAGCAGTTATTAGGCTAATTAAAACCCCACCAAGCTGCTGAAAGATACACCATGTATACAAAATTACACTACCAGTCAAAAGTTTGGACACACCTACTCATTCAAGGTTTTTTTTTTTTTTTTTTTACTATTTTCTACATTATAGAATAATAGTGAAGACATCAAAACTAATCATGTAGTAACCAAAAATAGTATTATATTTATGTTTAAACATATTTTATAGTTGAGATTCTTCACAGATTTACACACTCTTGGCATTCTCTCAACCAGCTTCATGAGGTAGTCAAATGGAATGCATTTCAATTAACAGGTCAGTTGTGTTTGTTAAAAGTGAATATGTAATTTCTTTCCATCTTAATGCATTTGAGCTAGTCAGAACAAAATGTGGTTCCGTTCCAATGTTCCGATCATTTTGTGTTTGTTTAGCTCAACATTAAATTACACCAATCATGCAGTGCAGATAGCTTGCCTGCTCCACAAGCTGCTCTATAGATCAGTGAGTTGTTTACATGCCTAATGGAAACACAAGATGCAACTGAAATTTTGAAGGAGAGAGAAAGAGGGTGGAGGAGAAGACTTGGCTTGAAGAACTGGGCATCTTGTGTTGACAAGCATTATCTGAATTAGGCCCACAGAATTATACCTACAGAGGAACGGCTTCTATGGAGGAACTTTGAATGTCTTTGAACGTCAGAGTCGGCTTAAAGTTGGACCAGAGATACATAGCTAGCTAACAAGCTTGTGTGTGCAGAGCGGCACTAGAATTAAAAACACGTGTTACCTTTTTGTAGTTAATCCAATCTGAAATGTGATAGTTACAAATACTATAGTTATCATTGAAAAAGTGAATACATACTTCTAATTAAAAATCTCTCTCCCCATCTTCTGAATCACGCTTGTCACATCAGTAAGCTACAGTTTAGCTTTGGAGGGGGAGAGGCAGGTAGCCTACACACTGGATGAGGTTTCTGATTGACAGGGGAGGGCTTTGCATAGGCGCTTTTTTGTGTGACTGAAAGAACATGCCTGGAATGTAAAACAGTGTTATTAACCAGTTCCCATGAATTTTAAAACAACGGTTCTGTGCCGGTATAGTATAGATCACTTTCGTTCCCGGTTCTGATTCTGCTCCATGAACAATTTAGGTATTTTCTGTATCTGTTCCCTGAACCGGTTCCAACTGTGGTGCACATTAATGTTAGAAACGTATCGTTCTATGTATCGTTAGCGCATCAATTTATCGCAATATGGATTTTTGTCTATATCACCCAGCTCTAATATATTCCCATACTGGACTAAATCATTGGATTCTCAGGCAGCTTTAAACCGTAAAGCTGGGTGATAGACACACAGCAGAATAATGTACTCACTGTTTCTAATACACTAAAAGCCTATTCTATCTAGTACAGTTCCCTGCTTATTATAATAAAACTATGTGGGTGATTTATAACTCCTTATAGACTAAGCAAATTATTCTGACATCTTGTCATTTATAGCTGCCCACACCACTTCCAATAACACCACAAATATTGCCTCAAAAATTCTCTATACAACATTTAAGCGAGGGCTCATCCTTCATCCATGACATTAGCCTAGCTTTACTTTGTTTTGTGCATCAGTAACAGTGGCGCATTCGAGGACTCAAGCCAAGGTCACATGATGATTTCCATCCAGGTCATCATAATCTCATCACTGTAGTGATACACAGGGTCAGAGGCTGTGACCACAGGACTGCATTAGTAGGCTACAGAAATCAATGCAGAGCGCTTAGGTTAGAGAACTGCCTGGCTGCTGTGCTGCAGCCTAAACTGACCTGACACAAAACATTGCAGCCTAGGTTGACAACCCTGCTGAAGCCCTGATAAATGAAGCTTGGGCTGTGTCTCATTCAACATGTTCCCTTCCCTCTGCCCTCACAGAGCAGATGTTCCCATCACTTCCCTTCACAGATCTGAGAGGACTGGATATGTGAGAGCAATATGGCAGAAACTTGGTGGAGCTCATAGTGTTGTCAGTGTTATTTTTTAAGTAATTTCTACTTCAATACCAGATTTAGTATCACAATACTCGATACCAAAAAGATACTACGACAAAACAAAGGCGTATTAGCCAGTCTCAGAATGGAGCTTGATCCAGACAGATAAAATCAGCTACTGCGCTGTTCAATAGGTGGGCATTTATTTTGTTCAATATCATTACATTACAAAATGTGTATGTCCATTTTTTAGAGACTGCCATGTATGCATTAATGAATCAATTTGACTTTGGTAAAAACAATCTCCCTACAAAACAACATAATGGTAATTTATTTAAATGGTAAATCTCTATTGATAAACTGGGTAAATCAATATGTAGCTTAGGTCTAATCACAAGACAGGTAAAGGAATATTATTCAATAGGAATGTGTGCATGCATTGAGTTACTGTGCTTGTTTTAGCTGATTTCATGGGGCTACAGATGACAAACAATCCCTTCCATTTAGGACTTAGTTTATTGTGGCAACTGTTAAGAGAACATGTACTTTAAATTGCACTGATCAACAACATTTGCATTGAAGAAGCAATCTATTATAAAAGTGTGCGCTGTATCTTTAAGAAAGTAATGATGTCATTCATGAGGCAGAGTGTGGCTGTGGAGAAAAAGAAGCAAATTTGTTTTTGGTGGCGAGGGAGACGATGTGAATTAGTAATGTGTTTTTTGGCAATCAGCTTTGAAAATCAGAGTATTTTGCGTTATGTTTTGCATATTATCACCAAAAAAGTACTAGGGTAGTGAAGTCAGCTGTAAGCTTGCAGGGAAAGTTAGCCCTACAATTAAAGCTGGAAGCTACCGGTATCGTCTTGCATTGTAAAAGTGTTCTGGACTATCGACATTGTTGTGCAAACAGTTTCAACATTTTTACATGCCGTGTTGCATTATTAAAGTGTGTTAACTTCTGTGCAGCATGAGTGGGACGCTAACAATGCAGCCCAGACAACTCTAGCAATTAATTAGTAAGTGGATCAGGCACTTTGCTCTTCGCGCTATAAAGGGGCTGCGCTGATAGAGACTCGATCCTCTACATCCCACAAGACACATTTGACTGAAGTACCGAACACAACAGAAATTCTATTAGAAACAGGTTTTTTTGGGGGGGGGGGGGGGGGGGGTAACAACGTTTTAGTATAGCGTGCATCACTAATTCACAATACAGGTGCATGCATATTCAATAGGAGTGTGTGCATGCATTGAGTTATTGAGCTGATTTCACGGGGCTCTGATTTTTTATATTTTTTATTTCACCTTTATTTAACCAGGTAGGCTAGTTGAGAACAAGTTCTCATTTGCAACTGCGACCTGGCCAAGATAAAGCATAGCAGTGTGAACAGACAACAGAGTTACACATGGAGTAAACAATAAACAAGTCAATAACACAGTAGAAAAAAAGCGAGTCTATATACATTGTGTGTAAAAGGCATGAGGAGGAAGGCGAATAATTACAATTTTGCAGATTAACACTGGAGTGATAAATGATCATGTACAGGTAGAGATATTGGTGTGCAAAAGAGCAGAAAAGTAAATAAATAAAAACAGTATGGGGATGAGGTAGGTAAAAATGGGTGGGCCATTTACCGATAGACTATGTACAGCTGCAATGATCGGCTAGCTGCTCAGATAGCAGATGTCTGAAGTTGGTGAGGGAGATAAAAGTCTCCAACTTCAGCGATTTCTGCAATTCGTTCCAGTCACAGGCAGCAGAGAACTGGAACGAAAGGCGGTCAAATGAGGTGTTGGCTTTAGGGATGATCAGTGAGATACACCTGCTGGAGCGCGTGCTACAGGTGGGTGTTGCCATCGTGACCAGTGAACTGAGATACGGCGGAGCTTTACCTAGCATGAACTTGTAGATGACCTGGAGCCAGTGGGTCTGGCGACGAATATGTAGCGAGGGCCAGCCGACTAGAGCATACAGGTCGCAGTGGTGGGTGGTATAAGGTGCTTTAGTGACAAAACGGATGGCACTGTGAAACTGCATCCAGTTTGCTGAGTAGAGTGTTGGAAGCTATTTTGTAGATGACATCGCCGAAGTCGAGGATCGGTAGGATATTCAGTTTTACTAGGGTAAGTTTGGCGGCGTGAGTGAAGGAGGCTTTGTTGCGGAATAGAAAGCCGACTCTTGATTGGATTTTCGATTGGAGATGTTTGATATGAGTCTGGAAGGAGAGTTTACAGTCTAGCCAGACACCTAGGTACTTATAGATGTCCACATATTCAAGGTCGGAACCATCCAGGGTGGTGATGCTAGTCAGGCGTGCGGGTGCAGGCAGCGAACGGTTGAAAAGCATGCATTTGGTTTTACTAGCGTTTAAGAGCAGTTGGAGGCCGCGGAAGGAGTGTTGTATGGCATTGAAGCTCGTTTGGAGGTTAGATAGCACAGTGTCCAAGGACGGGCCGGAAGTATATAGAATGGTGTCGTCTGCGTAGAGGTGGATCAGGGAATCGCCCGCAGCAAGAGCAACATCATTGATATATACAGAGAAAAGAGTCGGCCCGAAAATTGAACCCTGTGGCACCCCCATAGAGACTGCCAGAGGACCGGACAGCATGCCCTCCGATTTGACACACTGAACTCTGTCTGCAAAGTAATTGGTGAACCAGGCAAGGCAGTCATCAGAAAAACCGAGGCTACTGAGTCTGCCGATAAGAATATGGTGATTGACAGAGTCAAAAGCCTTGGCAAGGTCGATGAAGACGGCTGCACAGTAGTCTTTTATCGATGGCGGTTATGATATCGTTTAGTACCTTGAGCGTGGCTGAGGTGCACCCGTGACCGGCTCGGAAACCAGATTGCACAGCGGAGAAGGTACGGTGGGATTCGAGATGGTCAGTGACCTGTTTGTTGACTTGGCTTTCGAAGACCTTAGATAGGCAGGGCAGGATGGATATAGGTCTGTAACAGTTTGGGTCCAGGGTGTCTCCCCCTTTGAAGAGGGGGATGACTGCGGAAGCTTTCCAATCCTTGGGGATCTCAGACGAGATGAAAGAGAGGTTGAACAGGCTGGTAATAGGGGTTGCGACAATGGCGGCGGATAGTTTCAGAAATAGAGGGTCCAGATTGTCAAGCCCAGCTGATTTGTACGGGTGCTCTTGTTCTCCATGGACTTCAGTGTCCCAGAACTTTTTGGAGTTGGAGCTACAGGATGCAAATTTCTGCCTGAAGAAGCTGGCCTTAGCTTTCCTGACTGACTGCGTGTATTGGTTCCTGACTTCCCTGAACAGTTGCATATCGCGGGGACTATTCGATGCTATTGCAGTCCGCCACAGGATGTTTTTGTGCTGGGCTATACTCAGCCTTGTCTCAGGATGGTAAGTTGGTGGTTGAAGATATCCCTCTAGTGGTGTGGGGGCTGTGCTTTGGCAAAGTGGGTGGGGTTATATCCTTCCTGTTTGGCCCTGTCCGGGGGTGTCCTCGGATGGGGCCACAGTGTCTCCTGACCCCTCCTGTCTCAGCCTCCAGTATTTATGCTGCAGTAGTTTACGTGTCGGGGGGCTGGGGTCAGTTTGTTATATCTGGAGTACTTCTCCTGTCCTATTCGGTGTCCTGTGTGAATCTAAGTGTGCGTTCTCTAATTCTCTCCTTCTCTCTTTCTTTCTCTCTCTCGGAGGACCTGAGCCCTAGGACCATGCCCCAGGACTACCTGACATGATGACTCCTTGCTGTCCCCAGTCCACCTGGCCATGCTGCTGCTCCAGTTTCAACTTCCACCTGACTGTGCTGCTGCTCCAGTTTCAACTTTTCTGCCTTATTATTATTCGACCATGCTGGTCATTTATGAACATTTGAACATCTTGGCCATGTTCTGTTATAATCTCCACCCGGCACAGCCAGAAGAGGACTGGCCACCCCACATAGCCTGGTTCCTCTCTAGGTTTCTTCCTAGGTATTGGCCTTTCTAGGGAGTTTTTCCTAGCCACCGTGCTTCTACACCTGCATTGCTTGCTGTTTGGGGTTTTAGGCTGGGTTTCTGTACAGCACTTTGAGATATCAGCTGATGTACGAAGGGCTATATAAATAAATTTGATTTGATTTGCTGGTCGAGGGCAGTCAGGTCTGGAGTGAACCAAGGGCTATATCTGTTCTTAGTTCTGCATTTCTTGAACGGAGCATGCTTATCTAAAATGGTGAGGAAGTTACTTTTAAAGAATGACCAGGCATCCTCAACTGACGGGATGAGGTCAATGTCCTTCCAGGATACCCGGGCCAGGTCGATTGGAAAGGACTGCTCACAGAAGTGTTTTAGGGAGCGTTTGACAGTGATGAGGGGTGGTCGTTTGATTACGGCTCCATAGCGGATACAGGCAATGAGGCAGTGATCGCTGAGATCCTGGTTGAAGACAGCGGAGGTGTATTTGGAGGGCAAGTTGGTCAGGATGACGTCTATGAGGGTGCCCTTGTTTACAGATTTAGGGTTGTACCTGGTGGGTTCCTTGATGATTTGTGTGAGATTGAGGGCATCGAGCTTAGATTGTAGGACTGCCGGGGGGGGGGGGGGGTGTTAAGCATATCCCAGTTTAGGTCACCTAACAGAACAAACTCTGAAGCTAGATGGGGGGCGATCCATTCACAAATTATGTCCAGGGCAGAGCTGGGAGCTGAGGGGGGCCGGTCGCAGGCGGAAACAGTGAGAGACTTATTTCTGGAGAGAGTAATTTTTAAAATTAGTAGTTCGAACTGTTTGGGTATGGACCTGGAAAGTATGACATTACTTTGCAGGCTCTCTCTGCAGTAGACTGCAACTCCTCCCCCTTTGGCAGTTCTATCTTGATGGAAAATGTTATAGTTTGGTATGGAAATCTCAGAATTTTTGGTGGCCTTCCTGAGCCAGGATTCAGACACGGCAAGGACATCAGGGTTAGCAGAGTGTGCTAAAGCAGTGAGTAAAACAAACTTAGGGAGGAGGCTTCTGATGTTGACATGCATGAAACCAAGGCTTTTTCGATCACAGAAGTCAACAAATGAGGGTGCCTGGGGACATGAAGGGCCTGGGTTTACCTCCACATCAACCGTGGAACAGAGGAGGAGTAGTATGAGGGTGCGGCTAAAGGCTATCAAAACTGGTCGCCTAGAGCGTTGGGGACAGAGAATAAAAGGAGCATATTTCTGGGCATGGTAGAATATATTCAGGGCATAATGCGCAGACAGGGGTATGGTGGGGTACGGTTACAGCGGAGGTAAGCCCAGGCACTGGATGATGATGAGAGAGGTATCTCTGGACATGCTGGTTGTAATGGGTGAGTTCACCGCATATGTGGGAGGTGGGACAAAGGAGGTATCAGGGGTATGAAGAGTGGAACTAGGGGCTCCATTGTAAACTAAAACAATGATAACTAACCTGAACAACAGCATACAAGGCATATTGACATTTCAAATCAAATCAAATTTATTTGTCACATACACATGGTTAGCAGATGTTAATGCGAGTGTAGCGAAATGCTTGTGCTTCTAGTTCCGACAATGCAGTAATAACGAACAAGTAATCTAACTAACAATTCCAACAACAAAAAACTACTGTCTTATACACAGTGTAAGGGGATAAAGAATATGTACATAAGGATATATGAATGACATTTGAGACATACAGTGAGGCATACAGTAATCACAGGTGTTGAATTGGGAGAGCTAGCTAAAACAGTAGGTGAGACAACAACAGCTAATCAGCTAGCACAACAACAGCAGGTAAAATGGCGTTGACTAGGCAGGGAGGGTCGGATTAACTACACACAGAGCCTGAGTGCGGCTGGGGCCGACAGATAAAACATAAACAAGCAGAATGGAGTACCGTGATTAATGGACAGTCCAGCATGCATCAGCTATGTAGCCAAGTGATCAGTGTCCAGGGGGCAGCGATGGATGGGGCAGGGAAGCTAGACTGGTGAGTATTATCCAGATAAAAATAACTGGCTGGCTGTGCAGAAGGTAAAAGCCGCTAGCAGTGGCTAACAATGACTAAATAGCTTGTAGCTAGTTAGCTGGTTAGCTTCTGGAGGTTCTTGAATGTGTTCTAAAAATTTAAAATAATAGCGATTCCGTATCACATTGGGTGAGGCAGGTTACCGGAAGGTATAATCGAATTAAAAATCGAAAAGATGAAAAACAATCTGTTTCTTTTCCATTTGGGACTTGTTTTATTGTACTGATCAACATTTGTATAGAAGAAGTAATTGCTTCTTTTTTTACCCCCTTTCTCTCATAAATTTCATGACATCCAGTTGCAATCCAATTACGATAGTCTCATCGCTGCAACTACACAATGGGCTCGGGAGAGGCGAAGGTCGAGTCATGTGTCCCCTGAAATATGACCCACCAAACTGCGCTTCTTAACACCTGCCTGCTTAACCCGGAAGCAAGCTGCACCAATGTGTCAGAGGAAACACCGTCAGTTGGATAGAAGTTAGCCTGCAGGCGCCCAGCCCACCACAAGGAATCGCTAAAGCACGATGAGCTAAGTAAAGCCCCCCGGCCATACGATGCTGAGCCAATTGTGCGCCGCCCTATGTGACCTCCGGTCACAGCCGGTTGTGACACAGCCTGGGATCGAACCCGGGTCTGTAGTGATGAATCAAGCACTGCGATGATGTGCTGCAGCGGTCTAAGGCACTCGGGAGGCCGAAGTAATCTCTTTTATAAGAGTGAGCACGCTGTATATAAGACCCATGATGTCATTCACACAAACTGAGCAAAGATGATCTTGACTGGGAGAGATGTGAGGCGGGGGAGACGAAGTGAATGAATAAAGTGTTTGGTGGCAATCAGCTTTGAAATCAGCAATATTTTCCGTTATGGTTTGTATATTATAACAAACAAAGTACTAGGTTAGTGAATTTATGTTAGCTTTAACAAGGAATGTTAGCCTACAAAGCTAGAAGCTACCGTTACCTTTTGCAATGTAAAATGCTCTAGCCTCTATGGACATAGTAATTTACTGTTTGCAAAACAGTTTTAAAAATTCTACATGCCATGTCACATTATTCAAGTGTGTTAACTTCTGTGCACCATTAGTGGGGAGTCCAGTGCAGGCTAGCAATGAGTAAGAGGAGCAGGCATGGTGTGCATTAGAGGTTGACCGACTATGATTTTTCAACCAAAAAAAGCAGATACCGATTAAAATCGGACGATTTCTATATATATATATATATATATATATATATATATATATATATATATATATATATATATATATATATATATATATATATATATATATATATATATATATATATATATATATAAATAATGACAATTACAACAGTACTGAATTAACAAAAACCCTTTTATTTTAAATTAATATAATACAGAAATGATATCAATTTAGTCTCAAATAAATAATAATTTTAAATAATGCAAAAACATGTGCCATGTAAAAAAGATAACATTTAAGTTCCTTGCTCAGTACATGAGAACATATGACGTGTCAACTATTTTCATATACCTTTGACTATTGGATCTTCTTATAGGCACTTTAGTATTGCCAGCCTAATCTCTGGAGTTGATAGACTTGAAGTCATAAACAGCGCTGTGCATCACGCATGGCTAAGAGCTGCTCGCAAATGCAGTAAAGTGCTGTTTGAATGAATGCCTACGAGCCTGCTGCTGCCTACGAGCCTGCTGCTGCCTACGAGCCTGCTGCTGCCTACCACCACTCAGTCAGACCGCTCTATCAAATATCAAATCATAGACTTAATTATAATAAACACACGTAATTACGAGCCTTTGGTCCATTAATATGGTCAAATCCGGAAACTATCATTTTGAAAACAAAATGTTTACTCTTTCAGTGAAATACGGAACTATTACGTATTTTGTTTAACGGGTGGCAACCATAAGTCTAAATATTGCTGTTACATTGCACAACCTTCAATGTTATGTCATAATTATGTAAAATTCTGGCTAATTAATTATGGTCTTTGTTAGGAAGAAACAGTTCACAACGAGCCAGGTGGCCCAAACTGTTACATATACCCTGACTCTGCTTGCACTGAACGCACGAGAAGTGACAATTTCCCAAGATCAAATTTCCTGCTAACATGCATTTATTTTAACTAAATATGCAGGTTTAAAAATATATACTTCTGTGTATTGATTTTAAGAAAGGCATTGATGATTATGGTTAGGTGCATTTGTGCATCGAAAGTGCTTTTTTCGCAAATGCACTTTTGTTAAATCATCACCCGTTCGGCGAAGTTGAATTAAGCTGTGATTCGATGATAAATTAACAGGCACCGCATTGATTACATGCAAAGCAGGACAAGCTAGTTAACCTAGTAATATCATCAACCATGTGTAGTTAACTAGTGATTATGTGAAGATTGATTGTTTTTTTATAAGATAAGTTTAATGCTAGCTAGCAACTTACCTTGGCTCATTGCAGCCACAAGGTCCTTTTGACACTGCACTCGCGTAACAGGTGGTCAGCCTGCCACGCAGTTTCCTCATGGATTGCATTGTAATCGGCATCCAAAAAGGCTGATTACCAATTGTTATGAAAACTTGAAAATCGGCTCTAATTAATCGGTTGACCTCTAGTGTGCACTATAATGGGGTGGGTTGTGCTGAAAGACAGGCTTGATTCATGACACACATTTGACAGATGTACCAAAAGTAACACAAATTCTATAACAGTTTTTCATGTTTTAGTATTGCAATAATACTTGGAAGTTTTGGTATACAGTACAACACTACTAGTATGTGACTAGGGCTGTTACGTTGAGAGCTGGGCGATATAGACAAAAAAGACATCACACTAAATCAAACTATTTTGCTCAATAACGATAAACATTTATGGACAATTAGGCTTACATTCCATTAGGGGTAGATTGTTTTTGTGCCAAGTACAACCGATATGGAATTGCCTATGATTTTAACAAGTTATTTAATCTAACATTTGCAGGTAATTCAAGATCGATATTTTGATGTGCAACCTATAGAATCCAGAATGATCAGATTTATTTTGGGTTCTTCAGGGATGGATTTGCCGACATCTTTGTGCGTAGGCCCAGGCTATATTATTAGCCTATTCACCACCTGAGGAAGTGTGAACTCAAAACACTTAGCAGGTATGCCAACTAAATATGACATTGTTGCTAGATAGCCATGTAGACTAATTGATCAGTAAATGTAATGCCCTACAAAACTTTCCAGTGCTAGGTCTAGGCTACTTAAGTGAAAATGGAGAGCTCTGCTTCACGGGCACTTCAAAACCATACTACATAGCCTACTCTGGTTGTAAAGTGGTGCCATGAACCAATATACATTAAATACTCACAGAAAGCTGTGACTGCTGTCTAACTAGATCAGTAGCTGCTTTGAAAACGTAATTTTTCCACAATTGCATTTTGAACAATTGTCATATGCTGGTCATATTGTCATATGAGTGGCTGTGGCTTGCACACACAGCAGCCAACAATAAAACAGGGACAGGCAGATACTTTTATAGCAGGAATCATAATCCATAGGTTATTACTGTTGACCAGTGGTTTTCGAACAATCAGAACAAAATCACCGAAAAATTATGAGCTAAGCTAAATACTTTGGTAAGAGGAGGGCAATGTGAGTAGGTTAATTTTCAATTTATTGTCCTAGCTTTATGTTAACACCCTAAGGTCGATGTCCACACCCCAGTGGAAATCGAATTTGCATAAGACTGTTAAGTGCCAAAGGGCACTTAATAAGAGCACATGTAAAAAAAAAGATATATATAAAAAAGATATATATATTATATGTAGATAAGCAGTGTACCATCTTTTATATATATATATATATATATATATATATATATATGACAGACACTTATTGACTTATTGTATGTATGACAGACACTTCAGAACAAACTTCCTTTTGATTTTTTTTTGGGGGGGGGGGGGGTCTACCTGTTGTTCCATGTAGTGAATCTGTTATTCAGCGCGATTGTATGGGCTAATACAAGTAAGGCCAAATAAATATGGTTCCTTTATTTTTATATTTAGCTAAAATTCTACGCCTAATTTCAGTTTGTGACAAAACAAGCAGTGTAGATAATCAGTGTACCATCTTAACCACTGAAATATATTTTCAATAACCAAAAATATAGTATTTTCAGCTGTTTGAAGCTGGTGTACAAAATCAAAAGTAAAAAAAAATCAAAAACTAAACTTAAGGAGAAGCGTAGAAAATGGCGCACACAACAGATCTACCGCGTCTTAGACTTGCTTTCAATGACACAGATCTAGAACTACATTTATATGTGAACTTGCTCGGGTTGAACCAAAAAGTTCGATACTGCAGCGACCATAAGAATCGACTAGCTGTGTAGCTAGCTAGTTAGCAACTACTAACGTCTCAGCTGGGACAACACTTAACGGATGGTTTGAGAGTAACACATGCTCGCTAGCTAATAATAATAATAATAATAATAACAACAACAACAACAAAAACGTATTTTCGATATGGAATCTTTTTCAGTGTGTTTTATTTTACCGGACACGCGTGCCTGAAAAACATGTTGACTATCAGAAAAAAAAGAATGACCACACATCTGTCCGGCCTCGGGCGCCATCACGCTAGTTAACGTTACCTACGTTAGTTTAATTCATGCTCAAACCCCAACGTTGACTACTGTCATAACTATAAAGCTTACAAGCCGGTCACAGCTTTCTGTCGAGCCACAATCAGTTGAAATGTCTTTCATCATCATCATCATTTAGCCACACCATGTCTCAAGCAGCGTAAACATACACAACATTGGATCTGATCACACACCGTACCTCGCTTTAGACCAACACTCAACTGGCAAACATTATTTCAGCTAGATAGCGAAAGCTAAACCATTTACAGAAAACAATATTCTCACCCAGATATTGGATTCGGACGGCTGGGGAATCCGGGATCACCTCCTGATATTAAACCCACTGTGTCATGGGTATATTTCTCGGGAGAGAAACGTATTCAGAAGGAAAAGATTACGCTCCCAGACACACAAGCAGGGGAAACGCATGAATGTGACGTTTAGTCCGGTTTGCTCGCAGGACATGTGTACGTGGAGGCTTGGATTCTGGGAGCTGGAGTTCTAGTGAGACATCTCTTGTTGAAATGTATATATTTTGTAATGATACAGGCTTATACAGACATTTTAGAAGGATCTATGAGGTTATTGGGGGACATTTGATGTGTTTTATTATTTCTGAAGTAAATTTCAGTTTATTGATGTTTTTTATTGTCCCTGTGCTGTGTTTTATCTAGGCCTATTCTAATGATATTACGGGACAAATTATCCACTGTTCAAATGTTTATTTAAATGTTATTTCATACAATTTATATTTTTGTGTTTAAATAGATTCGAAGGTACGGACTTTCTCATGCAACAGCCTGCGTTGTTATACAATAGACTGTACCATTTATTGTTATCTATAAATAAAATCAAACAACGACCATGTTTTAAGACAAGGAGTTTTTGCTTTGTTATGGTGTTAATTGATTTGAACGCAGTGATGTAGCTAATGGCCTGTATTGTATTTTTACTTAAGTCCACAAGTGACCCCTTGTGGGTACTGGATGAAATACAACTTTTGCAATCATGATTGTGCAAAGACATTTTAATCAGGCAGTGTAAATGTATAGGTAACTGCCAAAGTAAAGTAAATACTTGAAATGGAGGATACAAAGGAAATTGAAAGCAGGTGATTCCACACAGGTGTGTTTCCTAAGTTAATTAACATCCCACCATGCTTATTTATAAAAATGACCAGTTGGCCACCATGGCTAGAAGAAGAGATCTCAGTGACTTGGCTAGAAGGGGTCTCAAAGGAGCATAGGGGGTTTAATGTGTGTGTGTGTGTGTGTGTGTGTGTGTGTGTGTGTGTGTGTGTGTGTGTGTGTGTGTGTGTGTCAGTCACTAGATCTCAACCCAATTGATCACTTAGGTGAGATTCTGGAGTGGTGCCCGAGACAACATTTTCCACCACCATCAACAAATCACCAAATAATTACATTTCTCGTGGAAGAATGGTGTAGTATCCCTCGAATAGAATTCCAGACACTTGTAAAATCTATGGCAAGGTTCATTGAAGCTGTTCTGGCTGCTCGTGGTGGCCCAACGCCCTATTTAGAAACGTTATGTTGTCCGCTGTAATGTAGCTTTTGTAATCATTCAACCAAACTGCTTTTATAGAATACTGAAACAGATTAAATTGACAGGTTGACTGGTCATCACATATTTTCATGAACCTCTGAATTTGGGACATTACCATATTTAGTGTGTAGACAGCACCTTATGCTTCCAGATGAGAGGAAGAAAAGTTGTGTAAAAAAAAAAGATACAAGTAACATGTCTTACAGCCAAGGGAGATGGTGGGAAGGTGATGCTGGACAACTGTCTTTATGGGGAAGTCAGGTGTTTAATTTACTGCAAGGTGTCAGTCGATTTTAATATACAAATGGATCCAGAAAATACAAATACAAAATACAAAAGCTATATAAATCTGTCTATCAAACACTTTTAGAGTGAACTACAGCTATTAGGTTTAGGCCTATAGAAACCCACAGTGGAGGTGTCATAATACCCATAAAACCTAGCGGTCAAACAGGAAAATGGTTCCAACTGTTTTTCCATCATTGATTTTCCCATAGGGGATTTGAGAAACACTTCAAATATGGGCTGTGTTTTGTTTAAGCTGACCCTGGCGTGACATTTTGATAACCATGTAAATCTCTCTTGGACAAGGTGAGTTTTATTAACATGTCCGGCTTTATTTACTCTCAGTTTTAAAAATGCTAATGGCATCAAAGTAAACATCATGCAAAACTACAAATCCCTGCAAGCCCCTGCATGTCATCTCTAGCTGACACCTTTGCTATCAATTGACAGAATTGTCCATTTAAAGAAATGTAGCCTATATCAAACATATGGTTTCCAGGTCTTTGATGCCATTCCATTTGCTCCTTTCCGGCCATTATTATGAGCTGTTCTCCCCTCAGCAGCCTCCACTGGTATATCACAGATTTAAACTCATAACCATGGCATGACGTTCATAAATTCCTTGCCATAGAACAAAAAGGTGTATACAATTCATCAACTAAAAATATTACAAAGCTCAGTGCATACATATTCTCAAAATAACAAACAGGGAGAAACCCCTGAGCCAACATCAGAGCCTCCTAACTGGGTATGAACCAATGGGCACGTTTGAGCAGATCACTTTAGTCAAGTCGGTGGCTGTCGTAAAAATGACCATCAAGGACTCAAAGTCGAAGTTAAATGAATAGATCTTTATTATTACCGGGAGAGGTTACAGCAAACTTAAAACTCAAAGTACACGTCTGTCAGAAGCACTGAAGGGATGTTCTCCCTTCAGCAGTCTTGATGCTCATGCTCAAACTGATCATGACCTTGCACACATTGTTACTTTGGCCCAACACCTAGAAACTATGTATTCCATTCCTTCTGTTCTCCTATCAATCCCCTCCCTGAGAGCAGTCACAGAACATCCTAACACAAAAACAAGAAACAATACGCTATATGTAGTCACACATTTTGGAGACACACAGAGGACACAAAACATTTCCACTACACTCCCTCCTTTTATCTAAATATGTGATAACACATTTTTCTTTGACTTCTTAACATACATTCAGTCTATCATCAGGAGTGCATTTAGTAAAAACTGATTCTTACATGTAATAGGCATAACAATAGACAAAAATCCGTCTTCATATTTGATCCTTTTTCCATTACCCTTTACATTAGAAGGTTGATGTCGTTTAACAACCTGACTTAAAACCTTCAGGTACTTAATCAAGCATGGATACTAACTAATTATTGCATATTATCATCCATTATAGGGGGAAATGGGTTTCTGGAGAGACAGCAAGTTATCAATATCAACCTTCTTTAGTACATGATAGCTGAGACTTGAGTTGCCAGGGAAGCACAAATGGCCTTACAACAACAAAGCAAAATGGTTAAACACATTAAACAAAATATTCCAGCTATCACCCACTGAGCTATCTGGGAGCCCCAAGCTCCAGCATTTATCGGCAGTACCTCCTTGACCAGCCAATAAGTAGTTAAGTGCCTCCCTGTTTTTCAGGGCGACCTTGCTGAGTGCTTTCACTTCCTCGTTCAGAGCAATCAAGTCGTCTATAGTAGCATTTTCCGTTTTCTCAACTTTAATAGTCAAATTTGGAATTTTATCTTTTTATTTTTATTTTACCTTTATTTAACTAGGCAAGTCAGTTAAGAACAAATTCTTATTTTCAATGACAGTGGGCTAACTGCCTGTACAGGGGCAGAATGACAGATTTGTACCTTGTCAGCTCGGGGATTTGAACCTTTCGGTTACTAGTCCAACACTCTAACCACTAGGCTACCCTGCCGCCCCAAGGCACATGCAACTCCATTTTGGGGCAGCTAAACACCAGCGAATCGGGAGGAGGTTTGCACCTGAGTGGCATCTGCAAAGGATCGCTTATTAAAACGAGGGGTCGGCTGATGATATTCCCTGAACAAAACCCTCAATTCTGTTGCAGTTTTTCCAAGGACTCTCATGGTAAAAGTACCACAACCATGGTACCACAAATCCAACAATACACTTCCCTCCCAAATTAGGTGGTAAACTATAATAAGAAAATTGGCCACACAACCAATAGCTACCATTTGGGCCTCCTTGCAATATACTTATTGTAAACAGAAGTTGTATAATTCACATTTCCTGGTGTTCCTGTAACAGAATCATGTACCACAAGAGAGCAGTTATTGCTACCATTAACCAACGTAGTACAGTTACAAAGAATTTCACCCAAATGGTTACAACCATTTCCTCTAATACACCAGGGGGCTACCAGGGATCCTACTATAGGGATGGGTGGGTCACTGTAATTGTTTGGTCTAGGATATACAAGGCTGACAACAGCATTGTACATCGCAAAATAAGTAATGGGGTTGGGATTCTTTGGGGGTAAATTGGCCAATGTCAATATTGAGGACAGTTGAATAGTTAAGTTCACCCCCAAGGGAACCCCTACAACCCCTTACCTTCTCCCACAGGACCCAACCCACATACCCAACAATAAGTCTTATATGAGGTGACATTTCCCACCATTTCAGCTTGAGAGAGAAACAGATTCCCTCCCTCATCTTGAATTTGTACTTCTCATTTCCTTCGGCTGATTTCTCCTTCTGGACCACTAATCTGGGTGTGTGGTGGTTCCTTTGGCTCAGGACTTTCATCTTCACCTGAATGGTCACCCACTGGAGGGCAACCAACTGTTCCAATCAACACAATGGTCCAGATCCAGACAGCAAGGCCAGACAGCCTAGGGATGGGACTCCCCCCATCCTCCTCAGGGGCAGGAACTCGTCTGCAGTGTGAGACGTGAATCCAGGTGTCCCTCTCAGCTACCTTTACCTCAGTCGGGTGGTCAATAAAACCTGATATGGTCCTCTCCAATGAGGATTTTTCCAGCTCTTCCTTCTGTAATCTTTTACCGCCATGAAGTTTCCAGTGCGCAGACAATGCTCAGTTCCACCTGATAGGTTGGCAGAGAAGCCTTCACCTGTGGGAAGACAATCTTAACACTGTTAAGTGAGACAAAGTATGCTACCATGTCTTCTTCCATTCCCTGCAATGTCAACCTGTTTTGAGGAAATAGCACGTTAGTCATTCTCATGGGTCGCCCTGTCAGCACCTCATGGGGGGAGAGACCAGTCACTGTGTGGGATATGCCTCCATTGCTCATCATCGCCAATGGAAGCACCTTCACCCATGTCAGGCTTGTTTTGCCAATCAGCTTATTAAACAATACATTTTTTGGGGTTTGGTTTGCCGAGTTCTACTGCACCCCCAGATTGAGGATGATAGGCACAATGGGTTCTCAACTAAATCTGTAAAGCCTCTGACATGGACTGAACAATCTCATTCATAAAATCTCGACCACTGTTGGATGAGGCTTTTTACGGCAGACCCCACCTTGGTACGATCTCCCTCAGAAGAGCCTTGCCACAGCTGCTGCAGAAGCTCTCCTTCAAGGAAAAGCTTCAACCCATTTAGAAAATATGTCAACAATCACCAAACAATACTTGTTCCCCTCACAAGGGGTCAACTCAATGAAGTCCATCATCAAGTGCTCAAAGGGGCCCTCTGGCCTACGATGGGACATGGGGGATACGACACGGGGGATACTGAAATACTGCGTCCAACATTATTAGTCATACAGATCACACACTTTTACAAAAATATTCAGCAAAAACAGGAAATCCTACTGTACTCCAATATTTATTTACATGATCCACAATCCCTCCTTTTAACACATGGTCTAGACCATGTGACAACTTAGCAAGGTACTGGAAAGTACAATGGGGCATGGCAGGTCTATTAGAATCATCAAGCCATACACCCAGTGTTCAGTGTTCAGCCCACCTCCTTTCTCAGTCACATCAGCTGCTGCCTGCAAAACAACATCATTAGGAGAGAAGGGGTTAGTGGGAACAGGAACTGCTGTCATCTGTAGAAGGGGGGAAACAGAAGAGGAAGCAGCCAGCTTGGCCGCAAAATCAGCTTTAGCATTCCATTGAGAAACACTGTCCTTTGCAGAAGTTTGTGCTTGGCATTTGACCACTGCAATAGATGAGGGGAGCTGAAAGGCCATCAGCAAATAGGATACAAGATCACTTGAGCAATAGTTTTTCCAGACAAAGTTAAAAATCCTCTATTCTTCCACAACGTGCCAAAATCATGCACAACACCAAATGCATATCTACTATCAGTGTAGATATTAACAGAGCAATCCTTAACCAAAATAAATGCTCTGGTTAAACCAAATAACTTGTGAGGAGTAAGTCTAGCACTTTCCACTGTTTGAACAGCGGTGATAACAGCATAGCCTACTAAAAGTTCACTCTTTTCGTTTCCCTGGGCAGAGCCATCCACAAAAAACTCATAGTCCGAATTCAAAAGAGGAACATCTTTTAGGTCAAGCCTATGGCCATAGTCAATCTCAATGGTCAATTCACAGTTATGTTCTTTACCGGCATCAGCTGTAGGAAGAAAAGTAGATGGGTTAAGCACAGTACATCTTTTCAGGTTAACATGAGACATTATCAACAGAATGTTCTGATAATCCAGCAATATGGCAGGCGTAAAATGGGCAGTTTTAGCCTGTGTAGTAATGGCATGAACCACATGGGGAACAAGCACCATCAGCACAGTTATTGCTACAATATCAGAACATGCAAAAACCACAACAGTTGCTACAGCAACAGAGCAGAAGCAGGAACCCATGCCTCAAATAAGTGTCTAAATGCTTAGAGTAGTACCCCAACAGGCCTATAGCCAACTCCGTGGTACTGTGTCAACACAGCAGACATAAACCCATTATTCTCAGAGACAAAAATATGGAATGGTTTGGTATGGTCAGGCAAACCAAAACAGGGGGTTGACATTAGAGCCTGTTTTAACTTAATCAAGGAAAATTCAGCCTCAGGTGTCCATTCCACCACTTCAGACATTTCCATCTTTCTGCCATAAATACAATCCTGCAGAGGCTGTATTGACTCTGCATAGACTTTCAACCATGGGCGACAGTAGCTAGCCACTCCCAACAGTGACATCATGTGCTGCCTAGTAACAGGTTTAGGCAGGGACTCTCTTTAGAGAGGGGGTGACCCTCAGAAGTAATGTCATGACCCACATTTGTTACTGAACTTCTAGACAACTGCATCTTAGAGGGGGAAACTTTGTGGCCATTTACAACTAAGACAATCAACAATGCCTTAGTATCTTCGTGACAGATCTCCTCCGACAAGGAACAGACCAACAGGTCATCAACGTATTGAACCACAGTGCTACCTCCAGGGGGATCAAAACATTCCAGGTTCCTCGCCATTTCCTGGTAAAAATTACAGTTGATTCAACGTAGCCTTATTGCATCACCGTCCAAGTCTATTTTTCCCAAGAAACCTAAAAGAGAACCAATCCTGTGACCCAGGGTCAACAGGGATGCTGAAAATGCATTAGCCAAAAATCATAACCAAAAAACAACATCTCCCTGGGGGAACTTGGCAAAGACTAGTAACTGTGTTCGGCACCAGGGGTGCTCTTGCGTAAACAGCATTATTAACTATTCTAAGATCTTGTACAAAACAATATTCACCAGATGGCTTCCTAACAGGTCAAATATGGGTGTTACAGGGACAATTTGGGCATGGGCTCAAAGTCCCATTTTCAACCAGGGATGGATGGATGGGAATAATACCCTTTTCTGCTTCTTTGCTATGAGGGTGCTGAGCTTTATATGGTCTGTAATTATTCTTCGGGACAACTTTCACCAGAGTGGCACCTCTCATCTTCCCAATATCGGTCTTGGAGACAGCCTAGAGCTGGCACTTCATCCAGCCATGGTATGTGGGAGTTATCTCGGGACATGACCATCATACTTTCGGGAAGAATAGGTTCATCTTTTGTATCGTTCGAGTAGTAACCCAACAGGATACAACATCTTTCCATTGTTGATTGGGGGTTTTCGACATACTAGTGTGGGACAGCGCCCAGTACTTCATACATTGATCTCTGTACATCAGACAGCAAAACCCCGGCTGCTGTAAATTCCTCACCGTAGTATAGTCCATCAATTGTCACTTCCACTCTGATTTTTTGCTTTGTCCATCTTTGTTGATATTTCGGGTTTTCTTCACATGAGGGGACAGCTTCTGTGCAGGATCGTTCAAATGCCAGGCATAATAACACTGGTACATGGACGGGTATATCCCATTTGTAGGGGAATGGAGGGACAAGCCCTCAGCAGTGCATGCAACATTCAGATTCATCTTGCACATCAGATCTCTTCTCAGGAGATTTCCATCTTCCCATTTAACATGTAGGGGGTAAGTGAGGCATTCTTCAGAGGGAATTCCTGATGCACCAACAGTGTGGATGTTTTTATGGGGGGGAGGGGGTTACTTTCAGGGCAGATTGTTTCAACACTGAGATAGCAGCCCCAGTGTCTCCTAGGAATGGAATCTTCTGGCCAAGTATTTCAATTTCTATCAGGGGATTTTCAGTCGAAAAGGTGACTCAGCATCTGGCATGCTTCTTGTGGTTCTTCATCATCGGAGTCTATTTCCACCTCATCCTATGTTCTTTGCCCACCAAAGGAATGTCCAACCCTTACATCTTCAGGTGGCCATTCACCCTTGTCATCTCCATCACCAGGACAGTCCCTTGGAAAATGTCCTGGCTTGCTACAGTTGTGGTAGCTCCAGTCTCTCCCTCCAGAGGCGCCTTGCGCTCCTCACCCCCTGTCTCTTCCCCCTCCTTGGCCTCGTCCTAGACCTCCACCTCCACGGTATCCTCTTCCCCCTCCTCCAGCATAAAACATCAACTGTGCAGCTTATAGTGCAGCCAATCCATCACGACTGGACTGCCGACGTGATCGCCCAATGTGGTCTCAACAGGCTATTCTGTTACGATCTTGCCAAAGAACCATCTACTACCCCAGGCATGCTAGCTTTTCTGAACGCTGTGTCCCCTGCTCGACAAGCGTATTAGTGAGAACCAAACAGCACCCTGACTCACCTATAGCTGCTCTTTTGTCTCTATGATAACTCGGCTACACAGCTGATGCCCCCTGGACTGTTTCAATAACATGGTACCTCATTCTGTTTACCTGTCGGCCCCAGCCTCAATCTCAGGTCCTGTACATATCTAACTGACCCGCTCTGCCCATTCATCGCCATTTAGCCGTTCTTGTCTTAGCTCTCCTGATCAACACCTGTGAGTGCTTTATTTCTCTCTCTAATATGTCAATATTCCTTGTCTACTGCTGTCTTGGCTAGTTTGTATTGTTTTATTTCACTATAGAGCCCTCAGTCCCGCTCAAAATGCCTTAGATACCTCTTTCGTCCCACCCCACACACATGTGGAGACCTCGCCTAGGTTAATTAATGCCTCCAGAGATTAAACCTCTCTCGTCATCACTCAACGCATAGGTTTATCTCCACTGTACTCACATCCTACCCTTCACATCCTACCCGAATTAGTTTAAATGTACTTACTGAAATTCATTTGTTAGTCCTGCCAGGTTTCGTAGATGATGTGTTATCTCCCGGGCAGCCCAGAGTGAGCGTCTGGTCTGGGATGGTCCTCAACGTCTTTGGTCAGACGATAATTTCCCTTGCATGCTTTCACATGGAATGCGCCACCGGTGTTCCCTCACAGACCCTCACTGCCAAGCTCCAAAGGTAGAAAAAAATCATCCTGTTTTATTGACACCAAAGTTTGGGGGAAATTACCAATAAGGACTCAAAGCCAAAGTTAAATGAAGAGATCTTTATTTTCACAGCTGGAGAGGTTACAACAAACATAATACTCAAAGTACAAGTTTTTCAGAAGCTCTGACAGCTCAATTTCTTGGCAATTT
The DNA here is from genome assembly GCF_002021735.2 of Oncorhynchus kisutch. Lineage (NCBI taxonomy): Eukaryota > Metazoa > Chordata > Actinopteri > Salmoniformes > Salmonidae > Oncorhynchus > Oncorhynchus kisutch. The sequence continues at coordinate 6,672,672 of NC_034196.2, forward strand.
CTCACATGGAATAGCCTTCATTTCTCAGAACACGAATAGACTGATGAGTTTCTGAAGAAAGTACTTCGTTTCTGGCCATTTTGAGCCTGTAATTGAACCCACAAATGCTGATGCTCCAGATACTCAACTAGTTCTAAAGGCCAGTTTTATACCTTATTTAATCAGCACATCAGTTTTCAGCTATGCTGAACATATTTGCAAAAGGCTTTTCTAATGATCAAATAGTCTTTTAAAATGATCAACTTGGATTAGCTAACACAACGTGCCATTGGAACATAGGAGTGATGGTTGCTGATAATGGGCCTCTGTACGCCTATGTAGATATTCCATTTAAAAAATCTGCCATTTCCAGCTACAATAGTCATTTACAACAGTGACCCCAAACTTGACAGTGACCCCATTTCCAGCTACAATAGTCATTCTAAGTGACCCCAAACTTTTGAACGGTAGTGTAAGCATTCCGACCATTTATTCAGTACTTTGTTGAAGCACCTTTGGCAGTGATTACAGTCTCAGGTCTTCTTGGGTATGATGCTGCAAGCTTGGCATACCTGTATTTGGGGAGTTTCTCCCATTCTTCTCTGCAGATCTTTTCAAGCTCTTTCAGGTTGGATGGGGATCGTCACTGCACAGCTATTTTCTGGTCTCTCCAGAGATGTTTGATCGGGTTCAAGTCTGGGGCTCTGGTTGGGCTCCCCAAGGACATTCAGAGACTTGTCCTGAAGCCACTTCTGCGTTGTCTTGGCTGTGGTTTAGGGTTGTTGTCCTGTTGGAAGGTGAACCTTCACCCAAGATTGAGGTCATGAGCACTCTGGAGAAGGTTTTCATAAAGGATCTCTCTGTACTTTGCTCCATTAATCTTTCGCTCGATCCTGACTAGTCTCAGAGTCCCTGCAGCTGAAAAACATCCCCATAGCATGATACTGTTACCACCGTGCTTCACCCTAGGGATGGTGCCAGGTTTCCTCCAGACGTGATGCTTGGAATTCAAGCCAAAGAGTTCAATCTTGCTTTCATCAGACCAGAGAATCTTTTTTTCTCATGGACTGAGCATCCTTTAGTTGCCTTTTGGCAAATTCCAAGCAGGCTGTTATGTGCCTTTTATTGAGGAGTGGCTTGTGTCTGGCCTCTCTACCATAACGGCCTGAATGGTGGAGTGCTGCAGAGATGGGTGTCCTTCTGTAAGGTTTTCCCATCTCCACAGAGGAACTTTGGAGCACTGTCAGAGTGACCATCGGGTTGGTCACCTCCCTGACCAAGGCCCTTCTCTCTGATTGCTCAGTTTGGCTGGGCGGCCAGCTCAAAATTTCTTCCATTTAAGAATGATAGAGGCCACTGTGTTCTTGGGGACTTTCAATGCTGCAAAAATATTTTGGTACCCTTCCTCAGATCTGTTCCTTAACACAATAATATCTCGGAGCTCTACGAACAATTTATTTGACCTCATGGCTTGGTTTTTGCTCTGACGTGCACTGTCAACTTATTTAGACCGGTGTGTGCCTTTCCAAATCATGTCCAATCAATTTGTATTTGTATTTATTCTGGATCCCCATTAGCTGCTGCCTGGGCTCCAGCAAAATTAAGGCAGTTCATACAATTTTAAACATTACAATACATTCACAGATATCAAAACACACTGTGTGCTCTCAGACCCCTACTCCACCACTACCACATATCTACAGTACTAAATCCATGTGTATGCATGGTTCGTATGTTATCGTATGTTATCGTATATGTGTGCATGCATCAGTGCCAATGTTTGTGTTGCTTCACAGTCCTTCACTGTTCCATAGTGTTTTTTTATCTGTTTTTTTAAATAATTTTTATTGCTTGCATCAGTTACTTGATGTGGAATAGAGTTCCATGTAGTCATGACTCTATGTAGTACTGTGTGCCTCCCATAGTCTGTTCTGGACTTGGGGATTGTGAAGAGACCTCTTGTGGCAAGTCTTGCGGGGTATGCATGGGTGTCCAAGCTGTGTGCCAGTAGTTAAGACAGACAGCTTGATCCATTCAACATGTCAATCAATACCTCTCACAAACAAAAGTAGAGATGATGTCAATCTCTCCCCCACTTTCAGCCAGGAAAGATTGACATGCATATTATTAATATTAGCTCTCTGTGTACATCCGACGGCCAGCCGTGCTGCCCTGTTCTGAGCCAATTGCAATTTTCCCAAGTCCTTTTTTGTGGCACCTGACCACACGACTGAACAGTAGTCAAAGTGCGACAAAACTAGGGCCTTGTTGATAGTGTTGTTAAGAAGGCAGAGCATTGCTTTATTATAGACAGACTTCTCCCCATCTTAGCTACAACTGCATCAATAGGTTTTGACCATGAGAATTTACAATCTAATGTTACTCCAAGCAGTTTAGTCATCTCAACTTGCTCAATTTCCACATAATTTATTACAAGATTTAGTTGAGTTTTAGGGTTTAGTTGGTGTTTTGTTCCAAATACAATTTTTTTGTTTTAGTAATATTTAGGGCTAACTTATTCCTTGCCACCCACTCTGAAACTAACTGCAGCTCTTTGTTAATTAAGTGTTGCAGTCATTTCAGTCACTGTAGTAGCTGATGTGTATAGTGTTGAGTCATCTGCATACATAGACACTCTGACTTTTCTCAAAGTCAGTGGCATGTCGTTAGAAAAATAGAAAAAGCAAGGGGCCTAAACAGCTACCCTGGGGATTTCCTGATTCAAACTGGATTATATTTGATAGGCTTCCATTAATGAACACCCTCTGTGTTCTGTTAGACAAGTAACTCTTTATCCACATTATATCAGGGGGTGTAAAGCCATAACACATATGTTTTACCAGCAGCAGACTATGATCAATAATGTCAAAAGCTGCACTGAAGTCTAACAAGACAGGCCACACAATCATTTTATCATCAATTTCTCTCAGCCAATCAGTCATTTGTGTAAGTGCTGTGGACTTCAATCAAATTGTAGAAACATCTCAAGGATGATCAATGGAAACAGGATGCACCTGAGCTCAATTTCGAGTTTCATAGCAAAGGGTCTGAATACTAAGGTGAATTAGGTATTTCTCTTTTCTGTTTTTAATATATTTGCAAAACATTCTAAAAACCTGTTTTTGCTTTGTCGTTATGGGGTGTCGTGCGCAGATTGATGGGGATTTTTTTGTATAATCAATTTTAGAATAAGGCTTGGCATTATTGTGACAACATTTTTAAAAAGTCAAGCGATCGGAATACTTTCTGAATGCACTGTATGTCTAAATAAATGTTTCTATTACCCCATATCACACACTCACAAACTGAAAACATAATGCGTGTACAATTATTTGGATAGAGAGAGGTTTAAAATGTTACTTTCATTGTAGCTTTAGAGCACAGCAAAGTTGGTTCCTGTTTATCAGTCACGTCTTTGGCCATGTTCATGTGGGTCAAACAAAAACACCCTAATGATTGGTTGACAAGTAATGCCTCTCACAATGCAGGTGATGACAACATGGTGCAGTTGGTGAGAAGCAAAGGCAGTGACTTGAAGACCCAGTCTGTCTAAAAAACTGGAGGCCCCTTGCACTTCAATGTTGTGATGCAAAAATACTAGCGAAACGCATAGCACTAAGAATTAAAAGGGTTTTACCAGGTATTGTTTATCCTGATCAGACAGGTTTTTACACGGACGATACATTGGAGTTAATATACGACAACGACTAGAAATAATAGAACATCATGAAACATCTAAGAAGCCAGGCGTGGTATTTATAGCGAATTTTGAAAAGGCATTTGATCAAGTAAGACTGGATTTTATTTACCCAAAACCCGAAACGTTTGACCCAAGTTAAACAATTAAAAGGCAATGCTACCAAATACTAACTGAGTGTATGTAAACTTCTGACCCACTGGGATTGTGATGAAAGAAATGAAAGCCTAAATAAATCATTCTCATTCAATTATTCTGACATTTCACATTCTAAAAATAAAGTGTTGATCCTACTGACCTAAAACAGGGAATTTTTACTTAAATGGCAGGAACTGTGAAAAACTGAGTTTAAATGTATTGTGTGACTGTTGTCAAGGCCTTATTGTAGATATCGGTGGCGTATGAACAAATGGGTTATAGAGCAAACAACGCAAATATCACAACAGGTTGTAATATGGATTTTTTTAACTGGCTTTGCTTCCTCAGTCATTTAACCTATGCACCTCTACTGCATTTTACCCATGCACCGCTACTGGTGAATACTACAGTAAAGTCTGCAAATATACTACAGTGAATTATATAGTATTCCTACCATAGTATACACTATAGTATTTTTTTAATGTGAGTGAACCAAGCGTGAACTGACAGGAATTCACCCATTGGTTGTTGCGTCGTCTTGCCTGACCAGAAAAACACAACTAAATTAAACCATGGGCGTGTTCAACATTGCAGCCGACTTTAAAGGCAAGACTGACTAATCTACAAATCCCTTTGAATCATAAATAACGATTCAATATTATTTGTAGATCAGTCAGTAGGTCACAATTTACCCATGATGCATCATGGTTTTGATGCTGTTAAACACGGCCCATGCTTTAAAATGAATACGTGGGCACCCATGAATTTTACGTATGTGGGTGAGTCAACTTATTTTAATGACATTATTTCATATGATTTAACTTGTTATGGCTGGGAGCAGTATTGAGTAGCTTGGATGAATAAGGTGCCCATAGTAAACTGCCTGCTACTCAGGCCCGGTTGCTAGTATATGCATAGTATTAGTAGATCCGGATAGAAAACACTCTGAAGTTTCTAAAACTGTTTGAAAGATGTCTGTGAGTATAACAGAACTCATATGGCAGGCAAAAACCTCAGAAGAAATCCAACCAGGAAGTGGGAAATCTGAGGTTTGTAGTTTTTCAACTCTTCGCCTATCGAATATACAGTGTCTATGGGATCAAAGTGCACTTCCTAAGGCTTCCACTAGATGTCAGTCTTTCGAACCTTGTTTGATGCTTCTACTGTAAAGGAGGGGGGAATGAGAGGGGATTGAGTCAGGGGTCTTCCTGAGAGTCATGAGCTGACCACGCGCATTCACGTGAGAGGAATTCTCCGGTTGGAACATTATTGAAGATTTATGATAAAACATCCTAAAGAGTGATTCTATACATTGTTTGACATGTTTCTATGAACTGTAATATAACTTTTTTGACTTTTCGTCTTAACTAAACGATTGTGCATTGAGCATTTGGATTACTGGGCTAAACGCACAAACAAAAAGGAGGTATTTGGACATAAATTATGGACTTTACCGAACAAATCAAACATTTATTGTGGAACTGGGATTCCTGGGAGCGCCTCTGATGAAGATCATCAAAGGTAAGTGAATATTCCACAACATTGTGGATATCTGTATGGCTTGATTTGTTGTCTGAGCGCTGTACTCAGATTATTGCATGGTGTGCTTTTTCGGTAAAGCTTTTTGAAATCTGACACAGCGGTTGCATTAAGTAGAAGTGTATCTATATCTCCATGCATAATAGTTGTATCTTTTATCAATGTTTATTATGATTATTTCTGTAAATTGATGTGGCTCTCTACAAAATCACCGGATGTTTTGGAACTACTGAACATAACGCGCCAATGTAAACTCAGATTTGTGTATATAAATATTAACTTTATCGAACAAAACATACATGTATTGCGTAACATGAAGTCCTATGAGTGTCATCTGATGAAGATCATCAAAGGTTAGTGATTCATTTTATCTCTATTTTTGCTTTTTGTGACTCCTCTCTTTGGCTGGATTTTTTTTTGTGTTTTTCAGTGACTAGGTGCAGACCTAACATAATCGTTTGGTGTGCTTTCATCGTAAAGCCTTTTTGAAATCGGACACTGTGGTAGGATTAACCTCTTCGATATAGGGGGCGCTATTTTAATTTTTGGATGAAAAACGTTCCTGTTTTAAACAAGATATTTTGTCATGAAAAGATGCTCGACTATGCATATAATTGACAGCTTTGGAAAGAAAACACTCTGACGTTTCCAAAACTGCAAAGATATTGTCTGTGAGTGCCACAGAACTGATGTTACAGGCGAAACCCAGATAAAAAGCCAATCAGGAAGTGCCGCATTTTTTAAAACCGCCTCATGCCAATGACTCCTTATATGGCTGTGAATGAGCTACGAATGAGCTTACGTTTTCCACGCATTCCCCAAGGTGTCTACAGCATTGTGACGTCTTTTTAGGCATTTCCATTGGAGAATGGCTGTAAGGGACCATATATAGCGAGTGGTCACATGGTGTCTCCCGGAGAAAATCTTGCGTAAAATACTGAGGTAGCCATTTTTCCAATCGTTTCTTATGAGAAACCAACTGCCTCGACGGATATATTATCGAATACATATGTTAAAAACACCTTGAGGATGGATCCTAAACAACGTTTGCCGTGTTTCTGTCGATATTATGGAGCAAATTTTGAAAAAAGTTTGGCGTTATAGTTGAAGTATTTTTTGGTCGATTTCTCAGCCAAGCATGGTGAAGAAACGGGAGCTTTTTCGCCTACAAAAATAATATTTTTGAAAAAGGGAACATTGTCTATCTAACTGGGAGTCTCCTGAGTGAATGCATCCGAAGTTCTTCAAAGGTAAATTATTTAATTTGGTTGCTTTTCTTATTTTCGTGAAAATGTTGCCTGCTGCCAGCAGAGCCTAGCATAGCATTATGCCATGATAAACTTACACAAATGCTTGTCTAGCGTTGGCTGTAACGCATATTTTGAAAATCTGAGACGATAGTGTTGTTAACAAAAGGCTAAGCTTGTGTTTGAATATATTTATTTCATTTCATTTGCGATTTTCATGAATAGGAAAAGTTGCATTAAATAGGAATTTTATTTTACTAGGCAAGTCAGTTAAGAACAAATTATTTTTTTCAATGACGGCCTAGGAACAGTGGGTTAACTGCCTGTTCAGGGGCAGAACGACAGATTTGTACCTTGTCAGCTCGGCGATTTGAACTTGCAACCTTCCGGTTACTAGTCCAACACTCTAACCACTAGGCTACCCTGCCACCCCAGGGTATAGGAAAAGAGGCTATGATTACGCTCCCGGATAAGGGATTGCTAGTCGCAAGAAGTTTAACAACAATGGTGTAAAACAATGGTGTAAAATACTTCTATGTTTGAGGAATTTTAATTATGAGATTTCTGTTGTTTTGAATTTGGCGCCCTGCACTGGCTGTTGTCATATCGATCCCGTTAGCGGGATTCAAGCCATAAGGAGTTTTAATACATTTTATTAACAAAGTGTACTCCATTTGAAGTAGACATTTAAAATAAACGTTATTACATGCAACAAAACATTTAATCATTTTGAGATTACAGGAAATAGGATGACTGCTATATTAAACAACTTCTAAACCCCAAAATCTTTTTGGGTTCTCATACACTTACAATGTTGTTTTGATTATTGTTTAAACAGTCGCTAAGATTATATATATTTTTTAAATATTTTTATTTGACCTTTATTACCAGGTAGGCTAGTTGAGAACAAGTTCTCATTTGCAACTGCGACCTGGCCAAGACCTGACACAGACAACAACAGAGTTACACATGGAGTAAACAATAAACATGCCAATAACATAATAAACAAATCAATGACACAGTGGAAAATAGAAAGTCTATATACAGTGTGTGCAAAAGGCATGAGGAGGTAGGCAATAATAGGCCATAGGAGCGAATAGTTACAATTGAGCAGATTAACACTGGAGAGATAAATGAGCAGATGATGATGTGCAAGTAGAGACACTGGTGTGTAAAAGAGCAGAAAGGTAAATAAAAAACAAACCGTATGGGGATGAGGTAGATAGATTGGGCGGGCTATTTACAGATGGACATTTGTACAGCTGCAGCGATCAGTTAGCTGCTCAGATAGTTGATGTTTAAAGTTGGTGAGGGAAAAAAAGTCTCCAACTTCAGTGATTTTTGCAATTCGTTCCAGTCACTGGCAGCAGAGTACTGGAAGGAAAGGCGGCCCAATGTTGGCTTTGGGGATGATCAGTGAGATATACCTGCTGGAACGTGTGCTACGGGTGGGTGTTGTCATCGTAACCAGTGATCTGAGATAAGGCGGAGCTTTACCTAGCATAGACTTATAGATGACCTGGAGCCAGTGGGTCTGGCGACGAATATGTAGCGAGGGCCAGCCGACAAGAGCATACAGGTCGCAGTGGTGGGTGGTATAAGGTCATTTGGTAACAAAACGGATGGCACTGTGATAGACTGCATCCAGTTTGCTGAGTAGAGTGTTGGAAGCTATTTTGTAGATGACATCGCCGATGTCGAGGATCGGTAATATAGTCAGTTTTACTAGGGTAAGTTTGGCGGCGTGAGTGAAGGAGGCATTGTTGCGAAATAGAAAGCCGATTCTAGATTTGATTTTTGATTGTAGATGTTTAATGTGAGTCTGGAAGGAGGGTTTACAGTCTAGCCAGACACCTAGGTATTTATAGTTGTCCACATATTCTAGGTCAGAACCGTCCAGGGTGGTGATACTAGTCGGGCGGATGGGTGCGGGCAGCGAACGGTTGAAAAGCATGCATTTGGTGTTACTAGCGTTTAAGAGCAGTTGGAGGCCACGGAAGGAGTGTTGTATGGCATTGAAGCTCGTTTGGAGGTTAGTTAGCACAGTGTCCAAAGAAAGGCCAGAAGTATACAGAATGGTGTCGTCTGCGTAGAGGTGGATCAAAGAATCGCCCGCAGCAAGAGCTCATTGATATATACAGAGAAAAGAGTTGGCCCGAGAATTGAACCCTGTGGTACCCACATAGAGACTGCCAGAGGTCCGGACAACATGCCCTCCGATTTGACACACTGAACTCTGTCTGCAAAGAAGTTGGTGAACCAGGCGAGGCAGTCATTAAAAAAACCAAGGCTACTGAGTCTGCCGATAAGAATACGGTGATTGACAGAGTCAAAAGCCTTGGCCAGGTCGATGAAGACGGCTGCACAGTACTGTCTTTTATCGATGGCGGTTATGATATCGTTTAGTACCTTGAGCGTGGCTGAAGTGGACCCGTTTGGGGGGTGCGGATCTGTTGGCTGGGGTTGGAGTAGCCAGGAGGAAGGCATGGCCAGCCATTGGGAAATGCTTATTGAAATGTTCGATTATCATGGATTTATCAGTGGTGACCGTGTTACTTAGCCTCAGTGCAGTGGGCAGCTGGGAGGAGGTGCTCTTGTTCTCCATGGAAATTTGGTTGTGATCTTTGCAAAATACCTATTTTGGGTGCAGCAGTTAACTAGAATGCTAACGCTCATTGACATAGGCTGAATTACAAAGCTAAACAAAGAGCCATTTTACTGGTTGAAGTTATAATTTTTTAAAAGTATAATGCAGTTGATTTGTGATGACACAAACATTATATCAGGACCTTATATCAGGCCATTCATATGATTCTTAAAATCCAATTATCATCCAAAAGTATTGTGAAATGCACTCATAAGCAACATGTAAATGGAAACTTTTTTGCTGGCATTCTATGAGAACTCTCCCGTGTTCTGCAACCAAATTGTGCGCACCACCCTCTTTCGACAATTTTTGCAAACACAGAAAGGTCTCTTTTCACAGTTACTTTCAATGTGATACTCTGTAAATGACCGCTGCATGACCTTTCTCTGATTATAATAAAGGTCACACCCTGTGTTGATGTATGTCCTGCTCCACTGCCCTCCAATCTGTCATTTGCATGGTGTCTGGGGGACAGTGTTTCATCAATAAGAACACAGCACGATTCTAGAGTCTCCTAAAGTTCCACACACTCCAGATGGCCCTGCAATGTTAGCTCTCACTGTCAGAGGCTAATTAATCTTCCTGGTGTGATCCATGCTCGCCCACCAGTAGCCTCGCACCCTACTCCAGCAGGCTGCATGAAGCACCCACCAGTAGCCACCCACCAACAGCCCTCCCTGCCCTCTTATTCTCTCTGCAACCCACCCATCCCAGCTTTACACTTTCCCTCCCTCCATGCCTCCCACACTCCCTCCTTCCCTGCCTCCCACCATCCCTCCTTCCCTGCCTCCCACCATCCCTCCTTCCCTGCCCCTCAGCACCCACCAGCAGCAGCCCTAGCACCAGCCTATACACATTTCCCCTGAACTAGAACCTCCACCAAAGATTATTAGGGAGAGAAAGCACTTTGAACTGGATACTACCTGAAATTGTGCAATTACCACACAAATTTGTAACTGTATTACATTCAGTGTATTATCTTCAAAGTACCATCAAAGGTTTTGGAATTTTGTGAGTCATTCGAAAAAGTAAGTGTAGTAGCTGGTGTGAGTATGTGCTACTGTTTACGTTTGAGGCATGTTGAATAAATTGCACAGTGCCCACCATCCTGTAATGTCTAGTTGTACAGTACTGGATTTGGGTTAACGTTATAACTGTCTGTGTTATGGCGCTAAGAAGGTTATTTTTGTTTACACTAAAAGTTTGATAAAGTAGAATAGATTATATTTGTTATCTCAGAGCGTCAATTTGCTTTACATCTGGCAGTCAACAAAACTTTTTAAACGTTGAGTTGTAACGATCTGGGTGTAGTGGGTGCGAAGTCAGGCGCAGGAAGCAAAGAGTTCAGGGTAGTGCTATTTAATGCACAAACGGTGAACATAAGCCACCCCACGAAACACAGGGAGCACACAAAACAAATGCCCCAAACCCGGGGACTTAAACAGTCCAGCAAAAACACACGAAATGGGAAACACGTTAAACTCAAACGTGCCCACTAGTTACACAAACAATTCCGCACAAAGATCAGGCAGGCCTACTGGTTAACATAGCCCGACTAATCAGCCTAAACACAATACAGGTGAAACCAATAAACAGAAAGGGGGAAAAGGATCAGTGGCAGCTAGTAGGCCGATGACGACGACCTGCAAGCGCCACCCGAACAGGAAGGGGAGCCACCTTCGGTAGGAGTCATGACATGGGTGAAGAGTTACTACCAGTATGTAGCCACTAGCCCAGCTGTTCCTAAACTGGGGAATGCGTAATGCCATCGGGGGTACGCCAAATAAAAATGTGATTCACATTTTCAAACGGTCCATTTAGATTTTCCAACATGGCTATACATTTGGGTGATATTTTTTTCTCGCTTGAGTAGCCTCATTTCACTGCCCCAAAAAATAATATATTTTTTCTTGTGTTCAGCGAAATAACAACACAATGTCAAATACAGGTAGCCTAGTCAAATAATTAACATCCAATCACATTAACTGTTACGCTCCCACGGGAGACCTTCACTCTTGCGCAGACATTTAGAAACGAACCATGCCAATTTGAAAAATAAGCCAAGGGAGTTTTTTGAGCGAGAATTAAGATGTATGTTGAGTAGTAAGTCATGTATAAAAGCAACAGATACCATTAATAAGAAGGGGATAGAAGTGTCTTATATGGTGAGCTACCGAGTGGCTAGGACAAGCTAACCCCATACTATTGTGGAGGACTTAATTATTCCTGCTGCCGGGGATATGGCTGGGACAATGCTGGGGAAAAGGCCCAAAAAACTATACAGACAAGGTCTTCATCAAGCAACACTATTTCACGACGCATCAATGACATGCCAGGAGACATTTTTAAACAATTACTGCTTCGCATAAAAGCCAGTGAATTCTATGTGTTACAGTTGGATGAGTCAACAGACGTGGCGGGCCTGGCACAGCTCCTGGTATATGTCCGTTACAATTATGGGGGGTTGATTATGGAAGACATCCTCTTCTGCAAACCACTGGAACCAGGACAGCTTTGTGACATGAAATGGACTTTGGTGGTCAAGATGTGTTGGTATCTACTGATGGCGCAAAAGCCATGACAGGGAGACATAGTGGAGTGGTAACGCGCGTGCAAGCAGTTGCTCCCGACGCCACTTGGGTACACTGCAGCATCCACTGAAAGACGTTTTGGACACTACAGTGAAAATGGTTAGCTTTGTTAAAGCAAGGCCCCTGAACTCCTGTGTATTTTCTGCATTATGTAATGATATGGGCAGCAACCATGTAACGCTTTAACAACATACAGAAGTGCCCTGGTTATCAAGGGGCAAAGTATTGACACGTTTTTTAAATTTTAATTGAGAGACGAGCTTAAAGTTTTCTTTACTGACCATCATTTTCACTTGTCTGACCGCTTGCTTGCATGACGACGAGGTTCTCACACGACTGGCCTATCTGGGTGATGTTTTTTCTCCCCTGAATGATCTGAATCTAGGATTACAGGGACTCTCCGCAACCATATTCAATGTGTGGGACAAAATTGAGGCAATGATTAAGAAGTTGGAGCTCTTCTCTGTCTGCATTAACAAGGACAACACACAGGTCTTTCCATCATTGTATGATTTTTTTGTGTGCAAATGAACTCAAGCTTACAGACAATGTTCAAATGTGATATAGCGAAGCACCTGAGTGAGCTGGGTGTGCAATTACGCATATATTTTCCCAAAAACGGACAACACAAAAAACTGGAGTTGTTATCAATTTTATACCCTGCCTCCAGTCCACTTACCGATATCAGAACAAGAGAGCCTCATCGAAATTGCAACAAGCATTTCTGTGAAAACTGAATAAAATCAGAAGCCACTGCCAGATTTCTGGATTGGGCTGTGCTCAGAGTATCCTGCCTTGGCAAATTGCACTATTAAGACACTGATGCCCTTTGCAACTAGTACCTATCTGAGAGTGGATTCTCGGCCCTCACTAGCATGAAAACGAAATACAGGAACAGACTATGTGTGGAAAATGATTTAAGACTGAGTCTCTCTCCAATTCTACCCGACATTGCAGAGGTATGTGCATCCTTTCAAGCACACCCTTCTCATTAACCTGTGGTGAGTTATTCACAATTTTTTAACAACAAATAAGGTTTGATTATTCATTATTATATTATTATTTGTGCCCTAGTCCTATAAGAGCTCTTTGTCACTTCCCACGAGCCGGGTTGTGACAAAAACGCACACTCATTCTTATGTATAATAAATGTAGTGGGTGTGTGGCAGGCTTACAATGGCAAAAAACAACATTTGAGAATACGCTGACCCTGGTGCTAGAGGGGGTACGCAGCTGGAGGTTGAATGTTTGAAAGGGTATGGGGACTAGAAAAAAATTGGAAACCACTGCACTAGCCAATATACTTTAAAAAATCTTACTCCACCCAAGCGCATGCACATGCGTACAACTACATTCATTAAGCTTGTATTCAACTTTAAGGTAAAGGAGTTCTAGAGTAGGTCTGTGCCGCTGTTGCCCTAGCTGAACAGAACTGAGGAATTGCCAGATGGGTGGCTGCTACTGAAGCATCAATTAACAGGAGGAGTGAGTATAGCCGAGAGCACATGATTTGGGTTTAAGTAATAACCTTCTGTGTTTTGGCAGTAGAGTAGAGGATATTTATTATCTTCAACGGGCAATTTGCTTTACAGCTGATTAGTCAATAAAAGTAAATAAAAACAACATTGTGATGTCGCTCTAGCTGTACAGAACTATAGGGCTGCCAGATGAGTGGATGGTATACAAGGCATCAATTAGCAGAGTGAGGAGGGTTAGGACTAGGAGTGAGGGAGGAGGATTAGGACTAGGAGTGAAGGAGGAGGGTTAGGACTAGGAGTGAGGGAGGAGGGTTAGGACTAGGAGTGAGGGAGGAGGGTTAGGACTAGGAGTGAAGGAGGAGGGTTAGGACTAGGAGTGAGGGAGGAGGGTTAGGACTAGGAGTGAGGGAGGAGCTTTAGGACTAGGAGTGAGGGAGGAGGGTTAGGACTAGGAGTGAGGGAGGAGGGTTAGGACTAGGAGTGAGGGAGGAGGATTAGGACTAGGAGTGAGGGAGGAGGGTTAGGACTAGGAGTGAGGGAGGAAGGTTAGGACTAGGAGTGAGGGAGGAGGGTACATGATGATATTTCCGTGTGCCTGTGGCCAGGGCAGCAGCAGCCTCAGCCCAATCTGTTTTCTCTCTCTGTGTTATAAAAGGCAGACCATAAACATGGAATTAGACAGTACAGCACAGACCTTCCACCCTGCGGCCCTGATGTGTAATAGTGCAACATAAACAACGTTCACCACCAAGCTGTCATTATGACTGCTTTTAAAAGACTAGTGAATTAGTGACCTATATGTAGATATAGGTATGTCAATGGGGAATCTAGCTTTTTTACAACCAAATCTCAATTTTTTTATGTAAAAGGGTCCAGACACTTTTCTTTGCAATTTCACTTACCCCAACCAGCGATTCACTTCCTCGTCCTCGTTGTGCAGTACAAGGGCTCTGAAAAAACATGAACAAATTCTGCTAAAACACTGAAATAAGTGCTGTTAGAAATTGAAAAAGTATAGTTATGCAGGTCTTTAGATGTTGTACACATGAAATTGTGTCATTACGAATTTTATCCGCACTGTTATATACACGGAAAATGAAACAGCTGGATAGGGGACACTGCTCGATTCACACAAAATGGATTTAAATTAGGTGTTTATGTGTTTTTGGAAAATGTGTTCATGTTTATTCAGAAAGAGGATGAGGAAGTAAATAGCTGGTTGGGATAAGTTTCTCAAGTTTCTCAAAAATTAGTAAAAATTGTCTGGTACCTTCTATAACATGCCAAGGTAGTTTTCTGTCAAACATGCGCGAGTCAATATATCTTTCCTACCAGCAGGTGGGGGCAATACACAGATACACAGCATTGTTCTGACTATAATGCTGCTACAGTGTGTTGTGACATCTCTCTGTGGTGCCGCCATGCATAGATATTTTTATTTTACCTTCATTTAACTTTTTTTTCAATGATGGCCTAGGAACAGTGGGTTAACTGCCTGTTCAGGGGTAGAACGATACATTTGTACCTTGTCAGCTCGGGGGTTTGAACTTGCAACAGTTACTAGTCCAACGCTCTAACCACTAGGCTACCCTGCCGCCCCAGGGTGTAATATGAACCTGAAACAAGATCAAACTCTAATCACAGACCACCATGTCTTATTGTCACATGGTTCATTATTTGTTACATTTATTATTTGTTACTTTTATTTCCTATTTCTCTTATCTATTTTTTACTTAACACATTTATATTCTTACCTTCTTAAAGCATTGTTTTTTAAGGGAATGTAAGTAAGTATTTCACTGTAAGGTCTACACCTGTTGTATTCGGCACATGTGACAAATAACATTGTATTTGATTTTGATTAATAGATATGGCAATAGATATCTTGATTGTGACGTTATCTAATAATGGTGACACTGATGTAGGCTGTGTGTAGCAGTTAGCGCTTATGATATGAAGGTTTGGCTTGGAAAGATTTTTTCGCCTGGACACAGACAGCTGATCTGTTGTGCACTGAAGTCCTCAAGTGAAGGGAAAAGGTGACAGAAAGAGAGCGCATAGATGTGAGAAGGAATTATAGCTACAATGATCAAAGTGATCATGCTGTTTGTATGTGGTCGCTATGAATGTGAACTGTGTTTACGTGTGATCAGGGGTGAATTCATTTTGCCGATCCTGTTGAAAAACTTTATTTAAAAATATTTGGCCTCCCTCATCTTAAACAGCACCAACTGCCACTGGGGGAAGCACCTTTGGCAGCCATGACAGCTGTGAATATTTTAAAATAAGATTCTAACAACCTTGCACAATTCTTAGTATTTAGTCAGCCACCAATTGTGCAAGTTCTCCCACTTAAAAAGATGAGAGAGGCCTGTAATTTTCATCATAGGTACACTTCAACTATGACAGACAAAATGAGAAAGAAAAATCCAGAAAATCATATTGTAGGATTTTTAATGAACTTATTTGCAAATTATGGTGGAAAATAAGTATTTGGTCAATAACAAAAGTTTATCTCAATACTTTGTTATATACCCTTTGTTGGCAATGACAGAGATCAAACGTTTTCTGTAAGTCTTCACAAGTTTTTCACACACTGTTGCTGGTATTTTGGCCCATTCCTCCATGCAGATGTCCTCTAGAGCAGTGATGTTTTGGGGCTGTTGCTGGGCAACACGGACTTTCTACTCCAAAGATTTTCTATGGGGTTGAGATCTGGAGACTGGCTAGGCCACTCCAGGACCTTGAAATGCTTCTTACGAAGCCACTCCTTCGTTGCCCGGGCGGTGTGTTTGGGATCATTGTCATGCTGAAAGACCTAGCCAAGTTAGCCAAGCAAACTTCAAACGGGCCTAGACATGTACTGGCTTAAGCAGGGGGACACGTCTGGCACTGCAGGATTTGAGTCCCTGGCGGCGTAGTGTGTTACTGATGGTAGGCTTTGTTACTTTGGTCCCAGCTCTCTGCAGGTCATTCACTACGTCCCCCCGTGTGGTTCTGGGATTTTTGCTCACCGTTCTTGTGATAATTTTCACCCCACGGGGTGAGATCTGTGTGGAGCCCCAGATCGAGGGAGATTATCAGTGGTCTTGTATGTCTTCCATTTCCTAATAATTGCTCCCACAGTTGATTTCTTCAAACCAAGCTGCTTACCTATTGCAGATTCAGTCTTCCCAGCCTGGTGCAGGTCTACAATTTTGTTTCTGGTGTCCTTTGACAGCTCTTTGGTCTTGGACATAGTGGAGTTTGGAGTGTGACTGTTTGAGGTTGTGGACAGGTGTATTTTATACTGATAACAAGTTCAAACAGGTGACATTAATACAGGTAACGAGTGGAGGACAGAGGAGCCTCTTAAAAAATAAGTTACAGGTCTGTGAGAGCCAGAAATCTTGCTTGTTTTTAGGTCACCAAATACTTATTTTCCACCATAATTTGCAAATAAATGTATTAAAAATCCTACAATATGATTTTCTGGATTCTTTTTCCTCATTTTGTCTGTCATAGTTGAAGTGTACCTATGATGAAACTTACAGGCCTCTCTCATCTTTTTAAGTGGGAGAACTTGCACAATTGGTGGCTGACTAAATACTTTTTTGCCCCACTGTATCCATTGTTTTTGTCAAAATTGCTCAAGCTCAGTACATTTGGTTGTGAATCATTGATGGAGAGCAATAGGGGTGGTTCCAGTATTCCTGAGTAGTCTAGTTTCAGTCCTGACTAAAATTATCAGAGACAATGTTTGAATATTGCCGTCCATCAATAGTTCCCAACTAAATTTACTGAGCTTGAGCAATTATGACAAAACCTATGGACATATGTTGCCCTAAGAGTTGTGCAAAGGTGCTAGAATATTTTTCAAAATGATTCAAAGCTGTAATGGCTGCCAAACAAAGGTGTAAAGACATGCAATCCAGACATCTTCGTTTTTTGTTGTATGAATTTTGAAAATGTCTTTCACTTGAGAAAATGTGGAATAGGTTGTGTAAATCTGTAATCCTTTTTAAATGTGAAGACGGTGTGCAAGGGATGTGTAGACTTTCACTAGGCACTGTATATCGTGAATGGTCATTTACATAGATTTACATAGTGTTTCAAATGTCACTCTTAACTTCTCCTCCGTGTTCTGTTGCAGGTGCAGCCTGAGATGGTGAGACTCCCCCTGGTGTTGATCTGTGGTATTGCGGTGGGACCCCTGTGGAGTGCGTTTACAGTGCTGAGCTCTGTGGAGTGTGTGTGTGTACGTGCCTGGGTGTGTGTGAGCACCCGTTGAGTAGGTGGGAGAGCTGGACGGGAGTGGGAGAGGTGGTAAAGGGGGGCAGATGGCCTGCAGAAGGAAGTTCAGGAGGGACAGAGAGGGGCTATGTCCCAATTCTCCACCCTTCTCGTGAAGTATGCACTTGCACACTCCCTGTCATAGATTTGAAAGAAAAGGTTTAGTGTAAGGATTAGCAGGAGGGAGTTTCCACCATTGCTAAATTGGTGCACGAAAGTGTGCAGATGCACACTTCGGAATTAGGGTGGAAAAATCGGGAATCAGCCAGGGTGTCAGAAAGAGTGGAGGGAGGGATAGAGAGTGGGTGTAAGGTACAAAGGAGGGATGGAGGGAGGCAGGGTGTAAGGTACAAGGGAGGGAGGGGGTAGGAAGGGTGTCAGGTGCTTGGGTGGGAAGGGAAGGAAAGGGACAGGGTGTCATGTACTGGGGAGAAGGGAAGAGAGGGTGGCGGGGAGCGAGGGAGATATGGAAGGAGGGTTATAGTTTGACCTTGAAGGGTTGTTATGTCATCTGAACGTGTTCCTGGCTGGCTGGAGAAGGATGAGCTCCTTAGCTTCACTTCTAAGATTTGTTGCCTTTCCAGGGTTCATGCCTCTTATCCAAACACCATGTCACAATCACCCTAGACTAATTCTGGATTTCTTCGTAAAACAGTCTGGAAAAGCACTTAAAAGCACTTAAGGTAGGTTAAATACAGGGTTGTTCTCTGGACTATGGGGGGAAGGAGGGCTGGTCAAGTTTTATGTTTATTTGCCATATTGAATGTAATAAAAATATTGGAAAATGTTACTCACCAGAGCACAATGTTTCAAGAGTACAAAAGGACAGGGAAGTGAGACCTTTTCAATATGGCTCTGTAACAAATGTATCATATTCCTCTGACAAATTATTCTTAGAGTAAAACTAGATCTTTTGTATTTTTTTTGTTATTCACTCAAAATGTTCATGACAGATGTTGATGACACATTTCTTGAAAAGCGACACTTTACGTCAGCGCATTTTGTCAATAAAACATGCCCATTTGTTACTAGCTTATTAAGTGTCTAGCTTT
The DNA here is from genome assembly GCF_002021735.2 of Oncorhynchus kisutch. Lineage (NCBI taxonomy): Eukaryota > Metazoa > Chordata > Actinopteri > Salmoniformes > Salmonidae > Oncorhynchus > Oncorhynchus kisutch. The sequence goes on from NC_034196.2 coordinate 6,691,312, forward strand.
GGAGGATATACAAACTTTGCAGGTTATTTGTCACTTATGCTGTCTGGACACTTCATCAAGACTAGGTCTATGACTCCATACCTCATTGTCTGTTACTGTCACATCTGTATTAGGGATTACATAGAGGACAACAAAGGGGAACACAATAACCCCCATACAAGAGAAATCCCTTTTTTTTGTAAATACTGTGCATTCGGAAAGTATTCAGACCCCTTGACTTTTTCCACATTTTGTTACGTTACAGCCTTATTGTTAAATGGATTAAACAGTTTCCTCCCCCTCATGAATCTACACACAATTCCCCAAATGTATAAAAATAACAAACTGCAGTATCACATTTACATAAGTATTCAGACCCTTTACTCAATTCTTTGTTGAAGAACATTTGGCAGCAATTACACCCTCAAGTCTTCTTTGGGTATGACGCTACAAGCTTGGCATACCTGTATTTGGGGAGTTTCTACAGATTCTCTCAAATTCTGTCAGGTTGGATGGGAAGTTTTGCTGCACAGCTATTTTCAGGTTTTCATCAAGGATCTCTCTGTACTTTGCTCCGTTCATCTTTTCCTTCGATTGTGACTAGTCTCCCTGCCACTGACTTGGTGATTCCTTCTTCCATTTAAGAATGATGGAGGATACTGATATATTTTTTGGTACCCTTCCCCAGATCTGTGCCTTGACAAAATCCTGTCTCGGAGCTCTGCGGACAATTCCTTCGACCTTATGGCTTGGTTTTTGCTCTGACATGCACTGTCAACTGTGGGACCTTATATAGACAGGTGTGTACCTTTTCAAATCATGTCCAATCCATTGAATTTACCACAGGTGGACTCCAATCACGCTGTAGATACATCTCAAGGATGATCAATGGAAACAGGATGCACCTGAGCTCAATTTCGAATTTCATAGGAAGGGTCTGATTACTTATGTAAATAAGGCCAGGTCGAGCCATTCAGAATATACATAAAGGGAACACTAAAATAATACATCCTAGATCTGAATGAATGAATTATTCTTATTAAATAGTTTTTTCTTTACATAGTTGAATGTGCTGACAACAAAATCACACAAAAATTATCAATGGAAATCAAATGTATCAACCCATGGAGGTCTGGATTTGGAGTCACACTCAAAATTAAAGTGGAAAACCACACTACAGGCTGATCCAACTTTGATGTAATGTCCTTAAAACAAGTCCAAATGAGGCTCAGTAGTGTGTGTGGCCTCCACGTGCCTGTATGACCTCCCTACAATGCCTGGGCATGCTCCTGATGAGGTGGCGGATGGTCTCCCGAGGGATCTCCTCCCAGACCTGGACTAAAGCATCCGCCAACTCCTGGACAGTCTGTGGTGCAACGTGGCGTTGATGGATGGAGCGAGACATGATGTCCCAGATGTGCTCAATTGGATTCAGGTCTGGGGAACGGGCGGGCCAGTCCATAGCATCAATGCCTTCCTCTTGCAGGAACTGCTGACACACTCCAGCCACATGAGTTCTAGCATTGTCTTGCATTAGGAGGAACCCAGGGCCAACCGCACCAGCATATGGTCTCACAAGGGGTCTGAGGATCTCATCTCGGTACCTAATGGCAGTCAGGCTACCTCTGGCGAGCACATGGAGGGCTGTGCGGCCCCCCAAAGAAATGCCACCCCACACCATGACTGACCCACCACCAAACCGGTCATGCTGGAGGATGTTGCAGGCAGCAGAACGTTCTCCACGGCGTCTCCAGACTCTGTCACGTCTGTCACATGTGCTCAGTGTGAACCTGTTTTCATCTGTGAAGAGCACAGGGCGCCAGTGGCGAATTTGTCGATCTTGGGGTTCTCTGGCAAATGCCAAACGTCCTGCACGGTGTTGGGCTGTAAGCACAACCCCCACCTGTGGACGTCGGGCCCTCATACCACCCTCATGGAGTCTGCTTCTGACCGTTTGAGCAGACATTTATGGCCTGAAAGAGGTCATTTTGCAGGGCTCTGGCAGTGCTCCTCCTGCTCCTCCTTGCACAAAGGCGGAGGTAGCGGTCCTGCTGCTGGGTTGTTGCCCTCCTACGGCCTCCTCCACATCTCCTGATGTACTGGCCTGTCTCCTGGTAAAGCCAACACGCTCTGGACACTACGCTGACAGACACAGCAAACCTTCTTGCCACAGCTCGCATTGATGTGCCCTCCTGGATGAGCTGCACTACCTGAGCCACTTGTGTGGGTTGTAGACTCCGTCTCATGCTACCACTAGAGTGAAAGCACCGCCAGCATTCAAAAGTGACCAAAACATCAGCCAGGAAGCATAGAAACTGAGAAGTGGTCTGTAGTCACCACCTGCAGAACCACTCCTTTATTGGGGGTGTCTTGCTAACTGCCTATAATTTCCACCTGTTGTCTATTCCATTTGCACAACAGCATGTGCAATTTATTGTCAATCAGTGTTGCTTCCTAAGTGGACAGTTTGATTTCACAGAAGTGTGATTGACTTGGAGTTACATTGTGTTGTTTCAGTGTTCCCTTTATTTTTTTGAGCAGTGTAGATATATTTTTTCCCTCACAGAAGGGCTTTATTACAGACATAAATACTCCTCAGCAATTTATGGGATCTATTTTTTCAGCTCATGAAAAATGTGACCAAACACTTCACATGTTGTGTGTATTTTTCTACAGTAGAGTTTATTTATTTATTCAGAAGAGACAAAAATAGAGATCACTTTAACACAAATACCACACAAAATAATGTAAACAATACAATCAATACACACAATCTTCATAGAGTAAACCCATGCTGTACTGAACATGTGTACTGTTTTCTGTGGTTCAGGCCAGTCATGTGAGGGGAGTGGTGCTGAGTCTGAGACCAGGTTGAGTGTGGAGGCTTTGAGACAGGGGATGGGGGCCTAGGATGGGGGCTCAGACCTAGGGTGTTAAAACAACCAACCCAACTATGTCTGAGTGGCTTTATTTCCTTTGACACGTGTCCTGTCTGAATCTCAACGTAATGTTTTTAAAATGTGTGCCCCACCACTTGTTTGAGAGGCGAAAATAAAAGTTGTGTCTCCTGATGTGTTGGATTCATCTCCGGCCAAATGACAGCCCACACAGAGCCGAGAGACACTTGGGTTAGCAGGATAATGTTGAACAAAAAAATTCTAACTTCCCCTAACATAACCCCCTTCATATGTTTCATGGACTCAGTGTAGTCATATTCCATTTGATCATACCCATCTTGAGGCTTGGACTGAAGCGCTCTCTGTGTAATTACAGACATTAAGATGTTATTCTCTGCTAGCTATAGGCGTGTGTATGTATTTCTGTCTGTGGACATGGATGGTTGATTGTGTCTATTGTCGCCATAATTGTTTCATGTTGTCGCATCTCATCACGGCTGGCTATAGGATTCATGTGTACTTAAGTTGCCATGGCATTAAGAATATTCACAGCTATACTGTATTTTCAGTGCTTGAAAAGTGAAGTAGTATTTATAGTATTTATACATTTTGATTTGTGTCTAAGAAAACAACAAGGAGCTCTACAACCTAAGAGAGTCTCATTCGATTTTAAATCTGTATACATTTACTCACCGGCTACTTTTGTAATGTGGTGGCGGTGGAGCTGCAGTAAAAACATGTTTTTAAGCTGGTGACTACCCTGTGTTAATGTTAGAGCCTTAGCTGAGCCTCAGGGTGCACCTGGGGGTGGGTGGTGGAACAACAGGAAAAAAGACTAATAGTGTATTTTTATTTAACTAGGCAAATCAGTTAAGAACAAATTCTTATTTACAATGACGGCCTACCCCGGCAAAACCTGGATGACGCTGGACCAATTGTCCGCCGCCCTATGGGACTTCTAATCACAGCCAGGTGTGATACAGCCTGGATTCAAATCCAGGGACTGTAGTGACACTGTCACGTTCTGACCTTAGTTCCTTTGTTTTGTCTTTGTTTTAGTATGGTTAGGGCGTGAGTTGGGGTGGGCAGTCTATGTTCCTTTTTCTATAATTTGGGATTTCCTTGTTTGGCCTGGTATGGTTCGCAATCAAAGGCAGCTGTCAATCGTTGTCCCTGATTGAGAACCATACTTAGGTAGCCTGGTTTCACTTTTGAGTTGTGGGAACTGTTTCAGTTTTGTTATTTCACATTGGCGTGTTTTGTTTTGGTCAGTGTGCATTATTCTTATTAAACAATATGGACACTTACCATGCTGTAAATTGGTCCTCCGATCCTTCCTACTACTCCTCCTCGTCAGAGAAGAAGACCGTTACAGAATCACCCACCACCAAAGGACCAAGCAGCGTGGTAACAGGCAGCAGCAGCGATCTCCAGACTCCTGGACATGGGAAAAGATCCTGGATGGCAAGGGACCCTGGGTACAGCCGGGAGAGTATTGCCGCCCCAAGGCAGAGCTGGAGGCAGCGAAAGACCGTTACACACACCTCTTGCACTGAGATGCAGTGCCTTAGACCGCTGCGCCACTCGGGCGCCCTAGTGTATATACTATGGTAGGAATACTTTAGTATTAACTGTAGTGTTTTTGCAGACTTTACTGTAGTATTTACAGCTTACTATAGTATAAATACTGTACTATTTAAAAATATATGTATATACTGACTGTATTGTAACAATTACTGTAGTGTTTTTGGAGACTGTCGTATACTGTAGCATTTACTGTGGTATTTTTGTTATATTATCTTTGACATATTAGCGTAGGCTTTCTTCTTGAGGAAACCTACTGGAGAAATACTAAAAGAGTGCATTTTCCATAACCTGTAAGTAGGTAGGTAGGACTAGGTTCTGAACAGAGACTTCAGAGCGTCTGTTCTTTTTAATAACCTGTAGGGGTCACAATATATGATTTATACTTGTAGGCATGTAGGTTTCTCACTTACGGGTGGCACACATTGGGATATGGGGGATGCGGGGGCAGGGTATATGCAAACTAAATACTGTAGTATTTACTGTAGTAACAAAAGGTTGTGTTTTTGCAGACTAGTGTTTTTGCAGACATTTGTTGTATTTACTACAGTGTTTTTTTTGTGGATAATACTGTAGTAGTATACTATCGAAAAATATAGTAAATAAGTACTACACATGGTCGAGGGATACTACAGTGTGTAGTATAGTATTGCACAGTATACTACAGTTTACTACAGAATTCTATAGTAAGTACTGTAGTATTATATTGTAAACTATATTTTTTTATGCAGGGAGGGTTGAGGGCTTGGTGGGTCGGGGCTGGAGGGCTTGCTGTTTGGCTGTCTGGCTGGGGGAGGTCTGGCTGGGGAGGGCTGACTAACTGGTTGGTTGGTTGGTTGGGGAGGGCTGTGTGGGTTGGGATGGCTAGGTGAGTTGAGGAGTAGGGCTGGCTGGCGGCTGGCTGTGGGAGAGCTGGATGGATTGTGAAGAAAGGCTGACTGATTGACTGACTGACTGACTCCTTCCCTCCCTCCCTCCCTCCTCCCTCAGCCTTTCTGAGGTTGCCCCACAGCTCCATGTCATCACCAGTGAGGTTATGGTGAAGGAAGGGTTAGGGTGTGTTCTGAAGTACAGCTCTCTGTTTGGACCAGCAGGGCCTCCCTACAGGGTCGCCTGAGGTGGGGTTGGGCTGGGTTGGGGTGGGTGCTTAGTGGGTGTGGGTGGGACGGTGGGAAAGGGGCTCCTCTCACGATGACAACCAGATGGCAGAGGAAAAACATTTACTGGACTGTGCGTCAATCTAACATTGTTCTATTTAATTGATAGTTTGTTTCATAAGGATTCTTCCCTTGACCTTTTACCAATGCATACTTTTCACTTAAAACATGTATTTTTTCTTTGTGTGTGTGTGTGTGTGTGTGTGTGTGTGTGTGTGTGTGTGTGTGTGTGTGTGTGTGTGTGTGTGTGTGTGTGTGTGTGTATTCACGTGTACAACTGAAGTTGAGTGAGTTCATGTCAAAGAGAGGAAGAAGATAATATAGATTTACTTTACGAGATGGGGGCATCAAATAAAAATGACAGAAATGCTTTTGGATTGAGAATGACGTACTAAAGAGAGAGAAGTTGAGTTTTTCTGGTTTTGTGGGATGGTCTTTTTAATAACAGTGAGAGAAGGAAGGCAGAGCTAGTGGCCAGTGTGGCCAGAAGGCAGCAGTTGACTTGGGGCAGTTTCCCTGTCCGTTTCTCCCTCCCTCCCTCCATCTCAGACATCTCGTTTGGGTGAGGAACTCTGCCAGCAGGGTAGTACACATTTGTGTCCCAAATGGTACCCTATTCCCTATATAGTGCACTACTTTAGACCAGAGCCCATACTACTATTGGCTCTGGTCAATAGTAGTGCACTGTGTAGAGAAAATTGGGACTTACCCCAAGATCATTATACTGTTGCTTTGCCAGTGGGTCCTGCTATGTAATTATCCAACACACACACACACACACACACACACACACACACACACACACACACACACACACACACACACACACACACACACACACACACACACACACACACACACACACACACACACACACACACACACACACACACACACTATTTTCAATGAACATGCATCCATAGAGATACAGGCAGACATACAGTCATGACTGAAATTATTGGCACCCTTTATAAAGATGAATCCTTTGTGGCTGTTAGTAGAGCATTTTTTTTTTTTTTTAAGACAGGGTTACAAATTATTGGCACCCCAATTTTCAATACTCCGGCACCTTCCCTTGCGAGGAAAAAAATGGCATTGAGCCTTTTTCTAAAATGTTTTATGAGATTGGAGAACACAGTGGGAGGGATCTTAGACCATTCCTCCATACAGAATCTTTCCAGATCCTTCATCTGCTCCTATGGACTTCCCCTCTTCAATTCAAACCATAGGTTTTCAATGGGGTTCAAGTCCTGAAACAAAATGTTGATTTTGTGGTCAATTAACCATTTCTTTGTGGAATTTGATGTGTGCTTTGGCTGGAAGATCCACAACCAGGTTTTTGGATAAAATATCAGGATACTTGGTCAAGTTCATGATGCTGTTGACCTTAACAAGGGCCCCAGCACCAGTGGAAGCAAAATAGCCAGATAACATCAAAGATTCAGCACCCTATATTAAAATAGGTATGGGGTTCTTTTCTGCTTGTCAATGCCTTCTTTCCATGCCAAACCCACCATTGGTGTTTGTGGCCAAAGAGCTCTATTTTCATGTCATCTGACCACAGCACTTTTATCAAACTCCACGCGTTTCCATTTTTTTATGTCATCAAAATAGAGCTCTTTGGCCACGCACACCAGTGGTGGGTTTGGGATCGAAAGAAAGATGTGATACGCAGAAAGGTACCCCCATACCCAAAATAACTATTTCGCAAAGCTGTGGTCTGAACTGAAGAGCGCAGTCCATAAGCGCAGACAAAAGATAAAAGATCTGGAAAATATTCTATATGGAGGAATGGTCTAAGATCCCTCCCAATGTGTCCTCCAATCTCATAAAACATTTTGGAAAAAAGCTCAGTGCCATTATCCTCGCAAGGTTTCACAGAAGGAAAATATTCTATATGGAGGAATGGTCTAAGATCCCTCCCAATGTGTCCTCCAATCTCATAAAACATTTTGGAAAAAAGCTCAGTGCCATTATCCTCGCAAGGTGAGGTATTTTAAGCAGTGCTTAATTTAACAGGATCCGGCACCACTCCGTTTCGTTGCCTATTTGGCCGGTACCTCTCATGGCATGACGAATTCATTTTCACTTTTTGCAATGTAAAAATTTAAACAGACAAATTCATTACAGTTACATCTTAATTCTCCTGCCCCACCCCCCCGCCCAAAAAACTGTCCAGTATTCTAAGAATTGATGTTAGAGACCAATGCGTGGCCGTCGCTGTGTGAGAAACACGCCTGTATCACTCCCATAAGTAGAATGATCAATACAATTATTTTTTTACATTTGCCAAAGTTATAGAATTACTGATGTCTTTTAAAAAAATAAATAAAATAATTCAGAATAGTCTACTACACCATGAGAAGGATTAGCCCCCTTTTTTTTCAATTTTCACCTAAATTGACATACCCAAATCGAACTGCCTATAGCTCAGGCCCTGAAGCAAGGATATGCATATTCTTGGCACCATTTGAAAGGAAACACAAGTTTATGGAAATGTGAAAGGAATGTAGTAGAATATAACAATAGATCTGGTAAAAGATATTACAAAGAAATAACCAACCGTTCTTTAGTAATTTTTTTGTACCATCATCTTTGAAATGCAAGAGAAAGGCCATAATGTATTATTGGAGCCCAGGTGTCATTTAGATTTTTGCCACTAGATGGCATCAGTGTATGTGCAAAATGTTAAACTGATCCAATGAACCATTGCATTTCTGTTCAAAATGTTGTATCAAGACTGCCCAAATGTGCCTAATTTGTTTATTAATAACTTTTCATGTTCAAAATTGTGCACTCTCAAACAATAGCATGATAGTCTTTCACTGTAATAGCTACTGTAAATTGGACAGTGCAGTTAGATTAACAAGAATTTAAGCTTTCTGCCAATATCAGATATGTCTATGTCCTGGGAAATGTTCTTGTTACTGACAACCTCATGCTAATGCGATTAGCCTATGTTAGCTCAACCGTGCTGTGGAAGGGACACCAATTCCAAAGAAGATAATGTAGCCACAGAAGATCAATAACTTATTTGTTTTAAATAGCTTAGCTGTGAATGTAGCCCAGTAACCAGGCATAGTCTACAGTTGGAAACACGCTGCAAATCTATCAATAAACAACAGCATGCAACAACATGGATTTTGCAACATTTCAAATACAACAGCGAGAAAACACAGGTTGGAAGGCAAATGGCTCCTGCTTAAAAGAGAAGACCAATCTGTCTGCTGTAAGCTAACAAAATATTTGATCAACTTCTAAATATTGTTTTACAAAGTAAAGCAATAGAGAGAGAGAGGCTTTTGGCACGAGCTCCACCTGGGCCATCATCATGGGGTGAGCTGCGCATCATTGGGTGAGTCAGTGAAACTGGAAAGCATTTCAAAGACTATAATTTTCAATGTCTCCACACACCTAGGCCTAGGCTGCTCCCGAGTGGTGCAGCAGTCTAAGGCACTGCATCTCAGTGCTAGAGGCACCACCACAGACCCTGGTTTAATTCCAGGCTGTATCACACATAGGGTGGAGCACAATTGGTCCAGCGCTGTCCGGGTTAGGGGTAGGCCGTCATTGTAAATAAGAATTTGTTCTTAACTGACTTAACTGACTTGTTCTTAACTGACCTTTATTTGATAAAGTCCTGGATGCTTGGTTAACATTAGACAACAACAAAAAATCCACCAGGGCTAATCATTTGGAGCCTGGTTGTGCAGCACCCCTTATTACTGGCCCAGTAGCCCACATTTTTTTATATAACATTGTAATCAAGAAGTGTTCCAAAAGCATGGAAATCCACAAATGTGCTGCCACAAGGGTGGGGATACAAATGATCTTGACAACTATCACCCCATTTCAAGACTACCTTCTTTAGCTAAGATTCTTGAATCCTTGGTTAATGTACAACTTTGTTCCTTTTTAGCTGATAATTGTATTCTTAATATAAACCAATGAGGGTTTAGGCCTGGGCATAGTACTACCACAACAACCACGCTAGTTGTCTAATTAACGTATCCTCTGCAGCAGAGGTAACTCTGGGTCTTCCTTTCCTGTGGTGGTCCTCATGAGAGCCAGTTTCATCATAGCGCTTGATGGTTTTTGCGACTGCACTTGAGCAAACTTTCAAAGTTATTGAAATGTTCCATATTGACTGACCTTCATGTCTTAAAGTAATGATTGACTGTCGTATCTCTTTGTTTATTTGAGCTGTTCTTGCCATAATATGGACTTGGTCTTTTACCAAATAGGGCTATCTTCTGTATACCCCCCTACCTTGTCACAACACAACTGATTGGCTCAAACGCATTCAGAATGAAATAAATGACAAATGAACTTTTAAGAAGGCACCTCGGTTAATTGAAATGCAATCCAGATGACTACCTCATGAAGCTGGTTGAGAGAATGCCAAGACTGTGACAAACTGTCACAGGCAAAGGGTGGCTATTTTTAAAGAATCTCAAATTTAAATTATATTTTAATTTGTTTAACATTTTTTGGTTACTACATGATTCCATATGTGTTTTTTCATCGTTTTGATGTCTTCACTATTATTGTACAATGTAGAAAATAGTAAAAAATAAAGAAACACCTTTGAATAAGTAGGTGTTCTAAAACTTTTGACCGGTAGTGTATACTGTACAAACACATCTACTGTATTAAAGCTGCAATATGTAACTTTGTGCACGACCCGACTAAATTCACCTAGAAATCTTAGTTGTAGAATGGTCATTCTCATTGAAAGCATGTCTAAGAAGAGGTAGATTTGTTCTATGTGCACTATTTCTACTCTTCCCGCTCTTAAGTTTAGTTTTTGCGTCTTTTGGTTTTGTACACCAGCTTAAAACAGCTGAAAATACAATATTTTGGTTACGGAAAATACATTAGTCAGCAGTTTAGATGGTACATTGATTCTCTACACTATACTTGCTTGAGTTCTCTACACTTACTATTAGAATTTTAGTAACCAGGAAACGGAGGAGCGATTTATAAACATTAAGGTGTTCCAGCACACAGCTTTGACCTACCACCTTCTGCAATGTTGGTCTATTGTACTTCAAACAATGTTTATGCAGGTTGCTTAAGTTTCAACCTTCTCAAACAGCCTAATTCATACTCTAAACATTATATTCAGTAGCATTTTTTAAAGTGGCTAGTGATATATTTTACATCAATTCCCATCAATTCCCATTATTAAAGTGGCTGGAGTTGAGTCAGTGTGTTGGCAGCAGCCACTCAATGTTAGTGGTGGCTGTTTAACAGTCTGATGGCCTTGAGATAGAAGCTGTTTTTCAGTCTCTCGGTCCCAGCTTTGATGCACCTGTACTGACCTCGCCTTCTGGATGATAGCGGGGTGAACAGGCAGTGGCTCGGGTGGTTGTTGTCCTTGATGATCTTTATGGCCTTCCTGTGACATCGGGTGGTGTAGGTGTCCTGGAGGGCAGGTAGTTTGCACCTGGCGATGCGTTGTGCAGACCTCACTACCCTCTGGAGAGCCTTACGGTTGTGGGCGGAGCAGTTGCCGTACCAGGCGGTGATACAGCCTGACAGGATGCTCTCGATTGTGCATCTGTAGAAGTTTGTGTGCTTTTGGTGACAAGCCAAATTTCTTCAGACTCCTGAGATTGAAGAGGCGCTGCTGCGCCTTCTTCACGATGCTGTCTGTGTGGGTGGACCAATTCAGTTTGTCTGTGATGTGTACACAGAGGAACTTAAAACTTACTACCCTCTCCACTACTGTCCTATCGATGTGGATAGGGGGGTGTTTCCTCTGCTGTTTCCTGAAGTCCACAATCATCTCCTTAGTTTTGTTGACGTTGAGTGTGAGGTTATTTTCCTGACACCACACTCCGAGGGCCCTCACCTCCTCCCTGTAGGCCTTCTCGTCGTTGTTGGTAATCAAGCCTACCACTGTTGTGTCGTCTGCAAACTTGATGATTGAGTTGGAGGCGTGCGTGGCCACGCAGTCGTGGGTGAACAGGGAGGGCAGGAGAGGGCTCAGAACGCACCCTTGTGGGGCCCCATTGTTGAGGATCAGCGGGGTGGAGATGTTGTTACCTACCCTCACCACCTGGGGGCGGCCCGTCAGGAAGTCCAGTATCCAGTTGCACAGGGCGGGGTCGAGACTCAGGGTCTCGAGCTTGATGACGAGTTTGGAGGGTACTATGGTGTTAAATGAAAGCATATGAAAGCAAGCAATGCTTGATTGAGCGAGCTGTTTTGTCTTGTAGTAATGTAGTGCCAGCCTATATTTACTTAAACTTTTTTTTTTTGCAAAACGTAATTGAGAAGAATATATATTTCATAACATCTATTTTTGGTAACATAACAACAGGTGGGAGTTTCTCCCATTCTTCTCAACAGATCCTCTCAAGCTCTGTCAGGTTGGATGAGGAGCTTTGCTGCACAGCTATTTTCAGGTCTCTCCAGAGATGTCAAATCAGGTTCAAGTCCAGGCTCTGGCGGGGCACTCAAGGACATTTGTCCCAAAGCCACTCCTGCGTTGTCTTGGCTGTGGGCTTAGGGTCATTGTCCTGTTGGAAAGTGAACCTTAGCCCCCAGTCTGAGGTTCTGATCGCTCTGGAGCAGGATTTCATCTAGGATCTCTCTGTACTTTACTCCACTCATCAAATCAAATCCAAACTCAAATCAAATGGTATTGGTCACATACACGTGTTTAGCAGATGTTATTGCTGGTGTAGCGAAATGCTTGTGTTTCTAGCTCCAACAGTGCAATAATATATAACAAGTAATATCTAACAATATCTAACAATTTCACAACATATACCCACTACACACAAATCATAGTAGGATTGGGATTGGAGGATTGGAATTAAGAATATACAAATATATGGATGAGCAATGTCAGAGCGGTATAGACTAATAAAATATAGTTTATACATATGAGATGAGTAATGCAAAATATGTAAAAAATTATTTCTCATGGTCTGAGAGTCCTTTGGGTGACTTTTGGCAAACTCCAAGTGGGCTGTCTTTCGTCTGGACACTCAACCATAAAGGCCTGATTGGTGGAGTGATGCAGAGATGGTTGTCCTTCTGGAAGGTTCTCCCATCTCCACAGAGGAATTCTGGAGCTCTGTCAGAGTAACCATCAGGCTCTTGGTCTACTCCCCGACCAAGGCCCTTCTCCCCCAATTGCTCCGTTTGCTGGGCGGCCAGCTCTAGGAAGAGTCTTGGTTGACTCCAAGCTTCTTCCATTTAAGAATGATGGAGGCCACTGTGTTCTTGGGGACCTTCGATGCTTCAGAAATGTTTTGGTAGCCTTCTCCAGGTACAGTGCCTTGCGAAAGTATTCGGCCCCCTTGAACTTTGCGACCTTTTGCCACATTTCAGGCTTCAAACATAAAGATATAAAACTGTATAATTTTGCACGCCCAATTTTTCAGTTTTTGATTTGTAAAAAAAGTTTGAAATATCCAATAAATGTCGTTCCACTTCATGATTGTGTCCCACTTGTTGTTGATTCTTCACAAAATACAGTTTTATATCTTTATGTTTGAAGCCTGAAATGTGGCAAAAGGTTGCAAATTTCAAGGGGGCCGAATACTTTCGCAAGGCACTGTAATTTGGTCTCGGAGCTCTATGGAAATTCCTTCGACCTCATATGGCTTGGTTTTCGCTCTGACATGTACTGTCAACTGTGGGACCCTATATAGACAGGTGTGTGCCTTTCCAAATCATGTCCAATCAATTTAATTTGCCACAGGTGGACTCCAGTTTAGTTGTAGAAACATCTCAAGGATGATCCATGGAAACAAGATGCACCTGAGCTCAATTTCGAGTCTCATAGCAAAGGGTCTGATTACTTATGTAAACAAGGTATTTCAGTTTTCATTTTAATACATTTGCAAAAAAAATCTAAAACTGTTTTCGCTTTATCATTATGAGCTATTGTGTGTAGATTGATAAGGATAAGGCAGTAACATAACAAAATGTGGAAAAAGTCAAAGGGTCTGAACTTTCTGAATGCACAGTAATTTATTGTCCAGCGCCCGGTTTCCCAAAATCATCTTAAGGCTAAGTTCATCATTAGAACTTTAGTAGGCACATCGTTAAATCTCAGAGCTGTTTCCCAAAACCATCGTTACTAAAGTTGCACTTGAAAACACTTGCTTTTTACCGACTGCCTCAGACCACTCATAAAACAGCTGTAGATGTCTGTAGATGTTTTTTTTGCCCTTGCGCATCACTTTATACACAGAAGATCTCTGCTAAATATGGAATCAAGATGTTTATCTGTCTGTGACCAACAATAACTTCAGAATGAAGTTGAATACAATACAAAGTTGGCAATGTCTTTGCAATTGTTATAAACAAGCAAAGGATAAAAATATGCTTCAAATGAAAAACGAGATGACTGCATTAAAAGATAAATACAGTAGGCTACACAGGCCTATATATTTCAATCATATTGAAATCAATTTCATGTTCAATTAATTGACTTCTATTTTGCTAATTGTAGGCTACTGTCTTACATTTCAATTTAATGATGTAAGGATCTAACGTGCCGAATATTCAATTTAGTGCATAGCCCAAGCATTGGAATAAGCAGCCTCAATATTTGCAGCCATATGTGCCAATTTATTTGTAGGAGCTGATCCGTCATCAGTGTTCTAATGGTAAGGGCAAGACTTGAATTGAGAACGCGGATCTGAGAGTAGCGCTGGCTTTATTTCGATCCTGTCAGTGTCTCTGATGACTCACTTAGAAAGTTCTCCCTACGTGGTCTTTTGGGAAATGCATAAGTTGGCCCCCCCAGTTTTTTACTTGTTGATGGCTATTTCCCAGTATGAGGACCTACGCCGACATCTTTGGGAATTTTTTGGGGGTGTTCACTCACTGCAACACACAGGCGATGTGCTAATTGCCAGGTTTAGATTCAAAATAGAGTACCATATTATGAGTCATAATACCCATAAAACCTAACAGTCAAACAAGGAAATGTTCCAATCGTTTTTCCACCATTCATTTTTCCCATAGAGGAAGTTAGATACGCTTAAAATAAGGGCTGTGTTTCATGTAGGCTTACCCTGGCCTGACATTTTAATAATCATGTAAATGTCTCTAGGACTGATTCTTAAATATTTTTTTTACTTGGGGCAAAAAAGTGACTGAACGCAGCCGGCCGCGACCGGGAGACCAATGGCCCAGCGTCATCCGGCTTAGGGGAGGGTTTGGCCGGCAGGGATGTCCTTGTCCCATCGTGCACTAGCAACTCCTGTGGCAGGCCGGGCGCAGTGCACACTGACGGTTGCCAGGTGTACAGTGTTTCCTCCGACACATTGGGGCAGCTGGCTTCCGCATTAAGTGGGCATTGTGTCAAGAAGCAGCTTGGTTGGGTTGTGTTTCGGAGGACACACAGCTCTCGACCTTCGCCTCTCCCGAGTCCGTACGGAAGTTGCAGCGAAGAGACAAGACTGCAACTACCAATTGGATGCCACGAAATTGGGGATAAAAAGGTGTAAAATGCAAATATATATATACATACACCTTATTTTATCCTTGTGTTGTATGAACCACTTCACAAAATAACCTTCATCCATCGGACATGACAATGACATTAATGCATGCTAGTAGCAAAACAGTTAACTAGCGAGATAACCAGCCAAACGACACTATCTAGTCTGTTGTATAACATTATTTTACCTGCAGCGCAAATGTCTCTCTCTCTCTTTTAATCAGGGCAAGGTGACTGGTAACATGACCGAATACAAACAGTGCAGCTATTCCCTCCGCAAGGCTATCAAACAAGCTAAGCGTCAGTATAAAGACAAAGTAGAATCTCAATTCAACGGCTCAGACACAAGAGGTATGTGACAGGGTCTACAGTCAATCACGGACTACAAGAAGAAAACCAGCCCAGTCACGGACCAGGATGTCTTGCTCCCAGGCAGACTAAATAACTTTTTTGCCCGCTTTGAGGACAATACAGTGCCACTGACACGGCCTGCAACGAAAACATGCGGACTCTCCTTCACTGCAGCCGACGTGAGTAAAACATTTAAACGTGTTAACCCTCGCAAGGCTGCAGGCCCAGACGGCATCCTCAGCCGCGCCCTCAGAGCATGCGCAGACCAGCTGGCCGGTGTGTTCACGGACATATTCAATCAATCCCTATACCAGTCTGCTGTTCCCACATGCTTCAAGAGGGCCACCATTGTTCCTGTTCCCAAGAAAGCTAAGGTAACTGAGCTAAACGACTACCGCCCCGTAGCACTCACTTCCGTCATCATGAAGTGCTTTGAGAGACTGGTCAAGGACCA